>NC_135411.1:22985514-23253014 GCF_051991245.1 Festucalex cinctus | reverse complement strand
CTGATCTCGTCCTTGAACTGCGAGATGATCCTGGCGTCCGTCTTGTACTGCTCCAGCACGGGAATCAGCGGCTGCAGCGAGTCCATCTTCTCCTTCAGCTCCTGGGAAGACGTCAGGAATACGCCGGGAATCTTCTTGCGTCGGAGACGGGAAGGAGAGACGGACCGGCAAGTACCTGGAAGTTTTTAGCGGCCAGAGTCCTCCTGTCCGAATCCATCTGTCTGAACTTGGAACGCAGACCTTTAATGAGGCTCTCCATCCTCACAATGTACTGGAAGTCCCTCTGAGTCCGCAGGTTGAGAACCTCCATGGACTGAGACATGTTCTGGACCTGCTTGAGAACAACATCCACTCTCATGGATGATCAGTTTTAAAAATCAATCATCAACCTTTTCATCCCTCAATCCATAGGGTGCCCAAGTCCGGTCCCCGAGAGCCCTCCCTCGTCCAACACACCTGAATCAAATGATCAAGCGCTCAATCTTTGCTGAAGCTGGTTGATGATCCTGATCAGATGAATCAGGTGTGTTGGAGGAGAGAAACATCCAAAACAGACTAGATAGGAGCTCTCGAGGACCGGACTTGGACACCCCTGATGGAAAGCATCTATCGGTTTAAAATGGTTTTGCTCACGCTCCAACAACCAATCTCCTCACTGACAGAAATAAAAACATTAGTACTGCCCAGCCCGGAGAATGATTCGGTGTGAACACGATTGTGTGCGTGCGTGTGTGTATGCGTGTTCACGCGCATGCCTTCTCCAGGAGCTGTCGCAGCTGTCGTCCTTTGGCGTCCCGGGAGCACAGAGTCTGCCCGGGTGCCACCACCGTGCACACACAGCGGCCGTCGGCGTCCTGAGCAGAGCCGAACACTTGCCAGCCCTCCCGGGACCCCACCGTGGTCTGCTCCGACAAATACACGCACACACAAAGTCACATTATACATGTCAATATTATTTGACACGCATCAACACAGAATCAGTCAACATTTTTGAGACACGTTCTCATTTAATAGCACGTAAAGCGCGTGGAAAGTTTTGGCATATAATCTACAATATGCTGTGTAAAATTTATTTTTGGGATAATAATGAAGTTCGAGTATAGTTAAATGTAGCAAAACAATTATAGTAAAAATAATGTAAAAATAAAAATAACACTACAAAAATGTAAACTGCATTTACTGCCATTTGACATATTAACATAATGTATATTGTATTTCACGTTACAGTACACTTAATAGGCCTATCATATCAATGTTTAAATCCTAATGCTACATGTTAAGTAGCATTAGAGAACATTATCCTTTATCCACACTAAACACTAATAATAATTTTGAGTCTTGTGGATTTTAGCTGTTTTTTCTTTCTTTTCTTTCTTTTTTGCAGGTGTCAATGAACTCACCACAGTCGGCCAGCAGCCAAACAGCAGCATGAGGACGGACACAAACGTCGGCGGCTTCCACATCTCGTGACGTGACACAAATCACGACAACTTCAAACAAGCGGCGACAACAACACAAACAGTACAATTCCCATTCGTGTTCGTCCCGTCGCGACCTTGTTGAGGAGGGGGGAGGGGCGTGTCAGTCCAACAAGCGCGATAGTTGAATAAATTAAAAATAATAACAATGTGCCCGCTCGTGACTTGGTTCTGTTTCTCTTGCTGGCATCGGTGGGTCCAAGTCAAGAGGCAGCTGCTCGTATTGATGTGGACGCGCGTGCGCAGCCCCGACGCCCTCCGCCTGCGATGAGACAGTCGGTAAATACGGCTTTAACATACGATACGACATCTATTGATTACGAAGTTACGAACGGCGCAGTGGTGCAATAATACGCCGTCAAGTGGCACAAGACGGCAGACGTATGATTTTTTCATGAATTGTTTTCTAACTGATCTGGTGGAACTCTGTCATATTTATATTTTTATTAACTGACTTAGAGAAAAATTCTGTAAAAATGGTGGGTGAATGGGATTTTTTTTTAAAACCCATTTGAAAGGTAATGTGGATTTTATAGGCGAAGCTGAAATTTTGGACAAAATCGGACGAGGTTTTTAAGGAAATAGTGAAGGGGTGAGAATTTTGGGGGGACAGATTTTTTGGAAAAAACAAAAATTTGAGGGTAAATAAATATGGGGGATAAAATATGTATCAACTTTAGGAAAAATGAATTTTTTAGCATGATGGGATTTTTTTGAGTTTATGGTGACATTCTGAGAATTATTTGGACAAACTTGATGGGTGAATAGAAATATTTGATAAGGGAAAGAACATTTTCAAAATAATTTGTGTTGGGAAGAGTTTGATCGGATATTTTTGGTGGGATGGATATTTGGTAAAATAAAAAAAAAAAAAAAAAAAACGTAAAATGGAAAAACTTTGGCTTGGATTGCATCATGATGCACAAACTGATTTTTTAACACTCAATTTAATTATGTTATTACTTTATACTTGTATAAATTACAATATGATAGAGTGCTAGTTTTCTTTATTAAAAAAAAAGAAAAAAGTGCTTTTTTTTTAACCCAAACTTGGAAAAAGGCATTGCCACCCTAAATCGTGATATAATAGCTATTTGAACACAGAGTGGAGCAACACATGTAGACAGACAAGCTCAAAACACTCACAGGCATATATTCTCTATCTTTTGTGAAAAACTGACTAATGTTGACACATCCATTTTCAGAATCCAGTTTTAATAATTTTCTAAAAGGCACACAAAAGTCAACAAGGCTTTTTTTTGTTGTTGGTAAATTGACAGAAAAGAAAATTTCTTGTTGCAAAAAAACAACAATAACCATGTATTCTAGAACAGACAAATACGGCCTATATGTTTATTTGAGGTATAAAAGATAAGAACTTTAGGACAATATTTATATTACTTTTTATTATGGCTCGACTTCCCATTAAGTCATTAAAAAAAATAATACTAAAATGTCTTTTGTGTTGCACTTTTGCTTGTCATAAAAGGCATTTTTATTTACAAACATTTTGATACTTACAAATTTGGTCAAACGTGCTGTACGTCCTGGTTGTATATTTTCTAAACATTTTAACAGGAAACAAAAAATAATAATTACGAGCTGGGACACATGCAAAGTCTCTTAAGGGTGGTGGATTCAGAAAGGCACAATATTGTACAAAATAATAATAATTATTAGAATAATTACAGTTTCATCAAAAAGCAATTTGTGTAGCACCTTGAGTGTTTTGCGCGAACGCACGTCTGTGGTCGAGCGCGTTCGCCCGCCACGGCATTAAAAGTCCTTTTTTTTTTTCTCTCTCTCTCTCTTCCCGCTCCTGACTTGCTTCTCAGTCACGTGGTTGCGAACCCACAAGGGGGCTGCGACCACACTCCCCACTTTCTTTCTTCTTCTTGGCTTTGCGCCCTGTCCGGCGGTGGTGGGCAGGGGGCGGGGTTGCTTAAGGCGTGGGTCGGGAGGGGTTTCCGGGGAGGGAGGAGGGGGCGTCTAGCCGAGGAAGCAGACGGGGCCGACTTCAAAGCCGAACCTCTGGTTGGACTCGCCGAAGTCGTTAAGCATGACGTCGAGGATGGGCAGCTGGTCGATGCGAGGCGTGTTGATCTCCAAAACTGTCTTGGAGTAGCCCTGCTTGGACTGCAAACAACACACGGCGGCGTTAGAGGGTGAGGTCTTGAAATTCGATTTTCACATTTGGGTTTCAAGAAAGTTAGAGTTTAAATACTGAGTTAGCGTTTCTAAATCAGGGTTACGGTTTTAAACAAAGGTTACTGATTAAAAATATGAAATAAATTCCAAAATGTTTTGGGCTTAAATTAGGGTTTGAAATTAGACTCTACCATTAGCGTTAGGGTTTCAAGCAAAAATTTGAAATTAAGATTTCTAGCCTGAGTTAGGGTTTCACATCAGGTTTAGAGTTTTGAGTTGAAGTGTAAAATTAGGGTTTAATAAAACACTGAGTTAGAATTTTAAACACGTTAGGGTTTCACACCTGTTTTGTTTGGAAATAGAGCTTAAGCCTAAATTAGTCTTTCCAGCCTAGTTTAGGGTTGCAAACAAATATTATTGCTTGAAATTAGGGGTTTGAAATGAAATTCCCAAATTTGTGTTAGAATTCCAAACAAAGGTTATTATTGTATAAAAGTAGGGTTTTGAAATTAAATTCACCTATTTCTGATAGAGTTTCAAATTAGGTTTGTAATTAGATTCTCAAATTACAGTTAAGGTTTCAAGTTCAAATTTGAAATTGAGTTTAAAGACTGAGTTAGGGTTTTAAAACAGGGTCAGGGTTTTTAATTAGGGTTAATGAATTAAATTAAGCTAAGCTTCAAATAAGGCTAAACTAGGCTTCAGTCAAGACAGGGTTAGGTTTTCAAACAGGCGTTTGAGTTTCAATTAAGCTTTCCAGACAGGTATAGGTTTTATATTTGGGTTAAGGTTTGAATTTCGGGTTTCAAATCAGTTATAATTTTAAATGAAGTTGCAATCAGGGTTAAAGTTTCAAGTCAGTTTTCCAAATAATGGCTATGGTTTTAAACCTGGGTTTGGGTTCTAAATTATTACTTCAAACCAAGGTTTTAAAATCTAAATGAGGGTTTTAAATCTGTGTTAGGGTTTAGAAATTTCAAATTAAGGTCTGGGTTAGATTTTGGAACAGGTTAGGGTCTTAAACTGGTGTTCCAAGTCTGAGTTAGCATTTAAGTTTGGCTTTCAAACCAAAGAAATTTAAGTTAGGGTTTCAAGTCAGGTTTGGGATTTCAAAGTAGGGTTTCAAGTTTGGAGGAAGGATTGAAGTTAGTTCAAACAATGGTTAGCGTTTTACACTAAGGGTAGGGTTTGAAACGAGTGTTTGCAAATTAGTACGTTTGAAGGTGAAGGTAGGCGAGTACGTACGGCGCATCCGTCGATGAGCGGCTTGATGAAGGCGCTGTTGTCGTACGACATCTCCTCATCGTTGGAGCCGAGGAAGCGCAGCGCCTTGTCGTAGCTGTCGGCCTTGGCGTCGTACCACGCCGCCGACTGGTGGCACACGTACGAGAAGTTCTGGCGCGCCGACGAGCTGAGCAGCTTGAGGAAAGTCATCTGCACCGCGTTGATGCTGTTCTCGGCCATGTCGACGTAGTTGAGCTGCGAGCCGGCAAAGAAGAAGACTAACGTCGTACAATGCTAACATGTCATCCGCTGCTATTGATCAATCGTTAAAATGCCGCCAAGTTTTACTTACGATCTTTCCACGTTTGAATTCGCTGAACCAGGAACCGGGTGTCTCCTTGGGCCAGTTTGATATTCTGACCTGCAGAGGAGAAGGAGAACACGTGACCGCGGTCACTTCGGCGTCTTCGCTCTGCATTTTATTCCAATCCACCACTCACCCCTGAGGACTTCTTGTCTGGGTTGATACACGTCTCGCCGCCCGCCGTGAAGTTGCAGAACACTTTGATAGCGTCGCCGACGCAGCCCTGGTTGGGATCGATCCAGTATTCGCCTGAAGACGCATGAAAACCAGCACAATTGGTTTTTATTCAGAATCATTCACTTATTTCCGACAATAACATCGCTATCACAATATTCAACATCCATATAGCATGTTTTTTCAATATCGTGCTAGTGGATAGAAAGTGATTTCAAACACGGCCCGGGTACAAACTGCTTGTGCTGCTAATGCTAAGCTAACTACCCCGCCTACCGTCTGGGAAGTCAGGCTGGCTGAGGCGCAGGTCGTTGCAGGTGCGGGCGGGGTTGTCGGCGGTGCCCAGAGGGAACTTCATGCGCTCGATGTCCTGCTTGAGGTTGTGCAGGGAGCCGAAAACGTCCTCCATGGCCAGGCCGTCGACGCTGTAATCGTCCGCCGCCTCGTCCGCCTGCTCCTCGGCGTGCCGCCTGTTCTTCCTCGACACATGCTGGATGGGCAGCGACTGGATGATGTCACCTGTCGGGCCCTGCGGAGCACAAGAGAAAAGTTCAACCAAACTGGAGCGAAAAAGGTGGCATTGTGGTGAAAACTGATCAAATGCTAATGCTAGGTATGCTATATCAACAACCAGCGAAGAGAATGGTGCTGACAGGATTTTACATCATGCCTTGTTGCCAGATGTTATTGTGATGAGAAACCATCAAATTCTTACGGTAGCTTCTTGTGCTAGCTGGTTAGTCTAAAGGGGACATCAACCTTAAACATTTCTTGACAACAATATGTTATATGCAACCTCACTTGTCTAAACATGACATTCTGGTTAATATTACATTTGTGGAATATGAGTTATGTAGCAAAATTCAGCCGTTTTTATCCATCTCGAGGGGAGGCCATTTTGTCACTTGCTGTCAACTGAAGATGACATCACAGTTGCTCAGGCAACGACCAATCAGAGCTCACCTGTTTTCTGAAGCTAAGCTTTGATTTGTTGTTACCTGAGAGCTGAGCAACTGTGATGTCCTAATCAGTCGGCAGCAAGTGGCAAAATGGCCGCCTTCTGATATTGATAAAAAACTGCTGGATTTGCTGCTTAACTCATATTCCACTTACGCAATATTAACCAGAATATGACATTTAGAATAGTGGGGCTGCATAGAACATATTGTCACTATTTTTTTTGGGTTGACTTCCCCTCTAAATATATATATTTTTTTAGCACACTAAAATGGGAGAAACCTACAGGGGGTCCAGGTGGTCCCATCAATCCGGGGTCTCCTTTCTGACCTGCTGTACCCTAAAGGCAAAAAAAAAAGACACATTAAAAAGAACCCATTACCAAGAATGATGGATAACTGACTGAAAAACACAACTTACAATTGCTCCCTTGGAGCCTTTTTGTCCATGAGCTCCCTAGTAAGAAAATACAGAAATAGAGACGGGTGAACATAAAGGAGCAAAATGTGGAGGAAAAAACGTGCAAAAAGTGCAGCTTACAGGAATACCAGGAGGACCAGGAGGACCCAGAGGTCCATAAGGACCCATAATACCCTATGGGAAGAAAAAACAAAAACAACATACATTAGAATGTGATGAAGATTTTTTTGAAGGTTTTTTTTTTCCCCTCGAGAAGTCAATCCAATATGAACTCACAGATTCACCCTTGCCACCAGTGGAACCTTGTGGTCCTGGTAGACCTCTGTCTCCCTTCTCTCCAGACTCTCCAGGGGGTCCGATGAGACCGATGAGACCGGGGTGACCCTGTCCATGAACGAATTCACACAAATTTATTGAATAAAATAAGATTATTCCAGACAATACGTGAGCTGTAGGCAGAAAAAAACAAATGTTTCTCACTGGATAGGTGCTATAACTGATGCTAACATGCTAATAGTGGCTAAGTTCTTTGAACGATGGTAGAGAAACTGCTAAGCTCGACCAATAATGAGTTTACATCACACCTTGTTGTCAGGTATCATTTCGAAAGGGATTAGCGTTAATTAGAATTTTACCTTCTCTCCCTTGAATCCAGAATCTCCTTTCATACCAGGAAGTCCGGGTGGTCCCTTTGTACAGTCAGAATGGAGCGTGTAAACGACAGTGGAAAAACCACGCATTGACGCATTTTGAAAATCTTACAAGAGGTCCAGGAGGTCCGTCTTTTCCAGAGGCACCAGGAAGTCCTTGCTCACCCTGGGATGAAACGATACAGGATATAGCTTAGCATGTGCGCTAGCAAATGATTCAGGTGTTGAAAACATTTATAGTTTAATCTTCATCACGACTGATCGATCAAAAGTTAAAAGTGAGAACTCACGACAGGGCCAGGGATTCCTCGAAGACCTTCAGCACCGGCCTTTCCGGAGGGTCCCTGGGCTCCCACAGGACCGGTTTTTCCGGGTGGTCCTTCAGCTCCGGCTTCTCCCTGTGGGGCAAAACAGGTTGTTAAGACTGTAAAAGGTATTTTTGGAACTCAACACGTGTGAAAGATTACTGCATCCGAGTTGTGGGAACTGATCAAATGCTAACAATTGGTATGCTAACAGCAAGATCTGAGTTCAAGTTGTCAGGTATGATTTCTAACAGGAAATGATCACATACTAACATGTTATTTTGCTCTGTTTAAATCCACGTTTTACCTTGGATCCCTTCTCTCCTTGTCGTCCTTCCTGTCCTGCTGGTCCAATGGGTCCCTTCAGGGGGAAAAACACACACATAGAATTATTGATGCCTCTATCATTTCATTCAGTGGTCACCCGTGCAAGTGTTGACCTTGAGAGAGATTTTCCATTATGTTTGAAACATGCTAAAAGCTAAAAGCTGTCCAAACAGCCTCAGGTCATGAGGTCACCAGCACGCTGGTGTTGCCATGTGCTATTAGGGCCGTCATCAAATGTCTGTGTCAGTGTGTGTGTGTACCCGAGCATGTACGTTTGCTTATGATGATTTGCATCCGCGTGCATCGTCGTGCACCATGCGGAGTTAATTCTAAAGACTATTATTGTATTGTTTTATGCCAATGTTTCTAAAATTATATATTTTATATGTTATAATTTTTATTTCTAAAATGATAATTTTATGTGGAAAAAGCATAGTGACACTACCTTATTTAATATTTTTGGGGGAGTTAAAAAAATTATATATATTTTTTCAGTGCAATCGCAATAGGCGTCATATATACACAGATTTTCGCTATACTACACGAATATCAGGGTCCACTGTAATAAATATTCATAGAAGTAACGTATGGGGGGGGGGAATCACAAGGTTATTATGTATAAGTATATACTGTATTTGATTATGAATGTTGTTGCATGTATCTCCAATTATGACAAACATTCGCCATAATATATTAGAAACATAAAAAAATGAACATTAAATTAATAGATTTACATTTCACATACAATAAATATATACAAAGTATTATTTAGTGTTGTTCCGATACCGTTTTTTGGCCCCCCGATACCGATTCCGATACCCAGCTTTGCAGTATCGGCCGATACCGATACCATACCGATACCTAAGGTTTTTTTTCCCTCAACATGAAAAAGCTGTCCTACCATTGGTTCAGAGCATTCAAGGGCCAATAGGATATCTTAGATTGGCATGCAGTGAACATGTCACATACCAGTGAATGTCGTGCACCAGCAAGACTTGTGAATACTCACCGATACCGATACCACTGTTTTAATGCAGTATCGGCACCTCTGTCGATACCAGTATCGGTATCGGAACAACACTAGTATTATTATTGTTTTTATTTTTACCTAAAAATGCATTTTTAATCTTTCAAAGAAATGATTATGAATCAAAATGAATAAAAAAAAATGAATGAATGAATCAATCAATCAATCAATCAATTAATTTAAAATATATTATATTATATTATTTAAAAATTCCATATATTAAAAATAGTACACATTCCTACTCTAAATCCCCCATTTTTAAAACGGTCTACTCACCCGTTTGCCAGGAGGTCCTGGTACTCCAGCCTCACCAGAAGGACCTGGAGGACCCTAAATAGAGGGGTGACAATAAAAAATCGTAACATATCAGGATGCAATACTTCCTATTGACCGTTTATCTTCAGATTTGTAACAACGTACCGGTTGACCGGCCTCTCCATCATCTCCCTTGTCACCATTTAAACCGTCAAGGCCCTAAATGAGAGATTTTCCAAACATTCAAATGAATGCAAATTTGTTGCTATACAAAATGGATCCCGCACAATAATGTTCCATAATGACATTGGTGCAATTAGCAAACACCACCACAAAGAATAATAGGGAACAATTAGAAATGATCAATATATCATATCATACTTACAGCAACACCGGGCTCACCAGGGGGTCCTGGGTCTCCTGGGAAGCCAACAGGGCCCTGCAGAGAGAGCGAGAAAATGACTCAGCATTGTAACTTAACACAAACAGCTGTCTATATCATGGTGTCGAGCGTGGTGGCACATACAGCGTTACCCTTGGGGCCATCATCTCCAGACGGTCCGCGAGCCCCGGCGGGTCCCGCAGCTCCGGGCGGTCCAGATTCTCCCTTCTCGCCAGTCTCTCCTCGCAACCCCTGAAGGCGAAACACACCACGGGGTCAATCTGTCACTTTAACAACATTTGAATTATCAGAACTGAATTTCAAATTTGCCGTGAAAAAGACTTACTACTGAACCGGGCTCTCCGGGTGGTCCTGGGTTGCCGGCCTCGCCAGTTTCTCCCTATTGAGTGAAAAGCAAGTTTGGCTAATTGTGTCAAATTTCAGATATTGTCAATTTGAGCATAGAGTAGCTCCTCCCAACATTTTTTTAACTGCACCCCCTTTTCACCCTGCACACACTACCCAAAATATGTAAATCAATTCTAAAGACTTTTAAAGAAGAGTTGCCTTTCCAAAACATTTTAGGCCATGCACCAATTCAATTTCTGGACCCCACCAAAGTGAGAAGAAAAAGCTTCAAAAAAGTCAAATTGTGTCTAAATGTGGGGGAAAAAAAAAAAAAAAAAAACATACAAAAATAAGCTATCACGAGCAAAGTGCACATTAAAAACCTCCTCACCTTCTCACCGACAGCTCCTGGTCCTCCAATACCACCGGGGGGGCCTTGAGCTCCCTGTGGGTAACAGCATACTTGACAGTGAAGGCCGTTACACCAGGAAAAGTGCAGAATTTCAATTTCAAACAGAAAGCAAACTTACACTGGCACCACCTGGTCCCTGGGGGCCACGGGGGCCTGGCGGTCCAGGAGGTCCCTGTTAAAAGACATGCATAGATGATTATGTTTTTAAAGATTCACATTATTATATTAAAAAACAAAAAACGAAAGTACATTCAATTGTAAAACACTCACCATGGCTCCAACGTCTCCGTTCTCTCCCTTTTCGCCTGGAGGGCCGGGCAAACCCTGCAAGAAGTACGAGTCATTTGTTAGAGTACGATGGGCTGCTTTATTATGGCTAAAATTATAATCATGATTCATTTGATTAATATTTTAATCACAAGTATTCATCAAGATTGGGAAAACATCTGCATTTTTATTGCACTACTTTTCAACAAACATTTTCAGTTGAAAATGAACATTTTAAATAAATGTATAAGTATTTTTGATTAAATAAGTAATGATTAAAAGAATAAAAACTAAAATTTCACAAGAAATGAAAATTTCTAACAGAATAAAATTGCTGTTGTTTAAAAATGCATGTTCGTCATCATGAGGTGATGTTTTTCAGACGACCTTGTACACTACATTCCATGCTGTTCAACGACATTCAGCTTTTGTTTCATATTGCTGATTTCTGGTGTAATACAATACGGCTTGAGGCTTCCTGAGCTTAGCGAGCACAGACAGATAAATAACGCATCTCACAGTGTGCCGGCCAATAAATAACGGCGCTGTTTGTGAAATAGGCACACTAATGGATTAGAAAGATGCACTCATTGGCACACATCGCAAATCAATATGTGTTTACTAATGCTCCTCTATCGTTGATACGGCCACCGTCGGAACATCCTGCACCAAATATTCCGCTACATGAGAGAGAGAGAGAAAAAATTTCAATCTATTTATTCATTGCCCACAGTGAAAAAATCATTAGCACTGTGCTCCGAGTGGTCATCTAACTGAAGGGCATTCTTAATTAAAAGAGGGGAGATCAGAGGAGTACGGGAGGCCCAATTAAAAGTCAATTACACTGAATAACGACGTTATTAGGCCCCACTGGCCGGCTGGCCGGTGGGGGCAAGCCAAGTATGGAGGTAATTAACTTTGAGATGTTAAACTGAGTTTCTTCTTATAGAAATGTCCTTTGGATTAACAGACTTTTGGATAGAGGTGAGGCTGCTTCATTGCTATTCAGCTTTATTTCTGTTAAAAAAATAAACAAACAAATAAATAAATAAATAAATAAATAATAATACAATTCTTGTGAAATTACAACTTAAAAAATCTAATTATCATAACTTTTTTTCTTGTAAAATTACAACTTATTTTCTCACCCCCCACCTCCAAAGCCTTTATTCCCTAAAAAAATCAAAACTTCAATACCTGTTTTTGCAAAATGACATTTTTTAATTTTGGGAAAATAACTTTTTTCCCCCCCTCTATAGTTATGATTTTAGTGGTAAATTTATACATTGACACTTGAAACACCTTTTTCCCCTATCAAAATTATTATTTTTTCTTTTGGCAAACTTGCATCTTTATGTAAATACTATTAAAAACTATTTTTTTCTTTTGGTCCTCAGAGAGTACTTATTTATTCTCTTTACCCCTTAAACTGATTGGGATCCCCCCACACACACACACACCCCACCCCCTGTAAAATAACAGAGTAAAACTACAAACGTTACCTCCTTTTGAATAATCGATTTATTTATTTATTTATTTATTTATTAAATAAATATCCTTAAATTATGACTTTTTCGGTGTGGAAAATTTCAACTTTTGTTCATAATTGGACATTTGTAATGTATGCAATGTAATGTAACCCAACATCTGTAATCCCAAAATTCTAATTCTATATATTTTTTTCATAAAATTACAACTTTTATTTGTCCCTAAACTATCACTTTATAGTTGTTGTAACACGAGATCTATCTACTAAAATTGAATTTGAAGATTACAAAGTGTGCCATTGCTACTTCCTGTTCTCGTTCCCATTCCAGTTGGTTTGGTTGAAAACTCTATTGACCAGCTTTTTGTAAACATTGTAGAGTATTCAGGTTTACGATAGTTGGAGATGATGATGATGATGATGATGATGCTTTTACAAGCTAATTTTGTTCTCTTTGCTTTACCTTTGAATATGTTTTAGCTGTTTTCTTTGTAAATGCTTTTAAGTGTTGTGCCTTAACCTGCGTGAAGCACAATAAGTCACCTTGTGTAAGAAATGAGTTATATAAATAAATATGTCTTGCCTTGATTGGACTGTCAGCTAGTATTGACTAGCTTCTTTTGAACAAAGGACTTTGGTTTGGAAAATCTTCTGTTACAGAGTGAAGATGTTAGCTTCTCGTGCTAGCAACGAGCTAGGTACTGTTATTGTGCATGAGAAGTGATTCTCGTGTGTAAAATCGACTTCAGCATAAACATCAGCTCGGCAAAATGCCAAACGTAGGCGCTGATTGATGTGTAACTTGGCTTATTCTATGCAGGAGGAGACAGGAGGGGAAAGAAACATTATTTAACCAGGAGTGAGGCTTCATGAATAAATGATGTAGTTTTTCCCCTCACAGTCATGTAAATGAGATGAAATGTCATTAGAAGGAAGTCATTTGTGCTCAGGAAACAAACGATGGGACATACATCTCAAGGAGGTTACGAAAACAACAAGATTAGAGAAAGGACAAACCTGTAGGCCGATGGGTCCCGGCAGACCGGGGAAGCCTCTGGATCCTTCGTCTCCTTTCTGGCCAAACATTCCCTGTTGTCCTCGGGGGCCGGCTTCACCATCGCTGCCCTACACAACGTCCAAACAAAACAAGATATATTCAAGGTTACTCAGTTAAAGGGATGGTCAATAAGCACCAATTACAACACTGATACAGTCAATCTGGGCAGATGGTCCCCTTATCCAAGATTCCGAAGGTCATTTTATGACAATTTGTATAAGCGTTGATTTTCTCATCAGTTAATATGTGCTCAGAGTCTCAAGGTGACAGAGTTTATGTCAGATTTTTATTAAGTTACTCAATTATAATTAATTCATAATAATCTGGGGGGCACAGCGGATGAATGGTTAGCACGTCTGCCTTCCAGTAGTGAGGACTCAGGTTCGAGTCCAACTCCGGCCTTCCTAGGTGGAGTTTGCATGTTCTCCCCGTGCCCGCGTGGGTCTTCTCCGGGTACTCCGGTCTCCTCCCACATTCCAAAGACATGCATGCAGGGCAGGTTAATTGGGCGCTCCAAATTGTCCCTAGGTGTGCTTGTGAGTGTGGATGGTTGTTTGTCTCTATGTGCCCTGCGATTGGCTGGCAAGCAGCTCAGGGTGTACCCCGCCTACAGCCCGAAGCCGGCTGATATAAGCTCCAGCACCCCCCGCGATCCTTGTGCGGAGTAAGTGGTTTAGAAAATGGATGGATAATAATAATCCTGTTGTTTTCTCCTACAATTTCATTTTTTTTAATCTTAAAATTCCAACCCAAACACTTATACACTTGTAAGATTAGAACTTTAATTTGCTTCTAAAATATATATATATATATATATATCCATTTTCTTTATTTGAAAGGATTTGTTTTTGCATGCAAAAATATTTTTCCCCCTGCAAAATTAAATCTTTACTTGCTAAAATATTTAATTTCCTCCAAAAATTAGGACTATTTTTTTTAAATTAACTTACAGTTTAGTATTTTTTCCTATTCATAAAATTTGTTCTTTTTCATGCTACAATTTATTCAATTTTTGTGAGCAAAATTATAACTCTATTCTCCGAAAAATACAGCTTTTTCTCTACTACTATTATCAAGCCATCCATTTTCTGAACCGCATGTTCCTCACAAGTGTTGCGGGGGATGCTGGAGCCTATCTCAGCTGGTTATGGGCAGTAGGCGGGGTACACCCTGAGCTGGTTGCCAGCTAATCGCAAGGGCTACTATTACTACTATTATTACTATTATTATTATTATTATTATTATTATTTTTACTACTACTACTTAATTACTACTTTTATCATCATAAAATGAAGACTTCTGGGGGGTTTGCTTTAATTTTCCGAAAAATACTTTTCAAATTACAATTTTGCTCTTGGAAAATCACAAAACATTTTCCCCTCCTAAATTTGTTTATTTTTTGTCACTAACATTTTTACCTCTCGTAAAATTACCCAAAAATAATTCTCTTAACATTATGATGTTGGAAAATATCACTTGTTTTCTACTACAATAATTAAATAAAACAAACCAAAAAATTCAGGAGGCAATTAAAAGAAAAACAAAAACCTTAAATCCAAATTTTCTTTGTACAATTACTTTCAGTATAATCTTTGACAATAATTGTGTGTTGTTCCAGCACCAGAGCAAATGGAGCACAGATGAAGTTGATTTGAACTGACAAACAAATGTTCACTAATTGCCTGTTAAGCTCGGTCATGCTAAAAGCTCTTGGCCAGTTTGCGTTTAAAAAAAAAATCATTTTCAACCCCTACAGATGCTGCCTTTTCACTGCTAAAGGTTGAACAGTTACAACAACGAGCCCTTCGTTCCACTCCCTCCCCCCCTCGGGTGCTCCCCTATTGCAGAAAGTCTTGACGTTACGGTAATGAGACGGGCGTGCGGGCGAGCGTGTTTGGCGGCTTGTCGACACTGAACGCAATGAGGCGATTTTTCCCCACCGGCTCGTGATTGGCAGCTTTGGCATGCTGATATGCTGCTGTGTTATTTTTATGATAACAATGTCAGCGAGGCTTGTTAAAAAGTTGTCTAGTAGTAAGACAAAAACTCGTAAATCACTTGAGGCAATTCAAGGGGGACTTATTAGGAGAACGTGACTTTTGGAGAGCACGTATACAAAGAGGTCATTAAAAGGGGAATTACACTACCAAGTACAGTAAAGCTGTTGTTAGCTGCCTAGTTACTTCTCCATTCATTTCTTGGCAACCAATCTGGGCTAATCTCTTTTTCAGTTTTCCAAGCCGCGGCCTGACTACAGTGAACACATGCATGTTGACATATTCGCAGTTTGGCATTTGTGATTTTTCCCTATAAGCAAAAAATTTTTGGGCCCAAGGAACTATGTTGAAGTGGGGGGAAGAGCTTCATTTAATTAGGCTATCGCCTGGCCTAATAGAAAAAAAGTGCTTTGTCGCCATCTTGTGGCATTTACCAGTAATTGCTAAATTGCAACAGTTGTAGAATTTCGCTCTTTGTGGCAGGGTTCGTTCACTCATGAATACGTGTTGTGTCAGTGCCAAAAGCTAAGCAGAGCTGCAGCATTGTTGGATGCACGGGTTAGTTTTATCTTAACCTTAAAACAATTTTTAAAAAGAGAGTGTCAAGTTACTGATGTTGAACACAATGTCTACTTTGTAACTATTGTTACGAATGGTCACTCATTGAGATGGTGGAAAAGAATGGGAAGTGGTACTCACAGCTGGACCAGGAGCTCCGATCACACCCTGAAGACCACTGGGGCCCGGTGGTCCCTGACGCAAGAACAATTACACAGCTGATGATGATGACACATGATCATATTTTCAACCACGTGAACATTTGATATGAAAGCAGGGGACTTACAAGTTCGCCCTTGTCTCCTTTGCCTCCCTTCTGTCCAGGTCCGCCAACCTCTCCCTGCAGGACGATACAAAAGCAGCAGAGAGCACTTTCCTCAATCCATCCTCCATCTTTAAATGCGCTTTTCAAAGTCCCCTTGACTGCGATTGGCCAGGTACAAATTTCTCCAGGGATTCTAATTTAATTGGCCTACACGACAACCTTGAAGTGAGTTTTTTTGCACTTAATTGATTGTCTGCGGTGTACGTGACTAAGACTACTTTTCACCCACCTTGTCACCGTCCTCTCCGGGTGGGCCTTGAGGTCCGGCTGAACCAGGAAGACCAACAGGGCCTTGGATACCATCACGGCCAGCTGGACCCATGGGACCTTTCTCTCCCTAAATGACACGAAAAACATCACAAATTGAGTGTATGAATCCTGCGAAAGGAACTGCTGGTTGGGGGAAATGTACTTACAGGCGCTCCCTTTTCGCCAGCCGGTCCTGGTGGTCCCTGGGGGCCATTGCGTCCCGTCAGGCCAATAGGACCTCCGGGGCCAGCCGCGCCTCTCTCACCTGGAGAACCCTGTCACATTGGAACAGATACGGGGAAAAAATGACATTAGCAAAAACTGATAGATGGAAGGGGCAGTGTTAACCCTAACTCTAACCTCTGTATTTAATCCCTAATCCATAACCCCTCCCTTTGACCCAAAATGTTTACCCTAATCCCATACCCTTACTCTCAACTATAATCCCTGACCCTCACTTCTAACCCCAACCTTAATACCTCACACAAACCCTACACCATCCCATACCCTCAACCCTACCCAAAATTCTCCAAAAAACCCACTCCAAACCCTACCCCAGCGGTCTTTAACTTGGGTTTGATTGAACCACAAGGGTTCAGTGAGTCTTTCTCAAGGGTTTGGCGAAGTTAAGACACACCTGACTCAAATGATTTGTGATGATACGCCCCACTTGGCCATCATTGGCTGCAGGTGATCACGCTACATTGTTTGGCCTATCTGTGCTGCAGGGAATTTGGTGCGCTCATTTGTCGACTTGTGGCTGTTGTGATGGTACGTCATGTCATTTCTTTATTATTGTCATCCCTTCGTACTAACTACGTCAAGCAAAAAAAGAGGAAGTGGTTGAATGAATGCACATGTATAATGGAACGTATGGTGTTCCACAGGGTTCAATTCTGGGGCCTCTGCTGTTTTCGTTGTATCTGCTGCCCCTGTGTTTCATTTTAAGAAAACAGCAGTGATAAATATAGAGTTAGAGCCGAGTGATGGGAGTCAGCATCCTCACTGCATGAATTGCAATGCCAAGTTGAGCAAATCTAGTCCAGCACAACTAGCTATCTAGCAAAACTAGAGGAAAACTTCCTTGAACTGCATGGAGATGGGGAATACAAGAATACAGCACTTTCTGAATTCAAGGTGAAGAGAGCCAGATTCGACAAAAATGCTACTCTTCCTGGTCATTTTTGTTGACCAGTAATCCCAATATATATGTCTTGAATTTGGAAATAAATAAATCAGGGTTCGGTGAATGCACGTAGGAAACTGGTGGGGTTCGGTACCTCCAACAACCACTGCTGTAAGACAAAACATTTACAACTATGGAGAATTTAAAGTCTTCAATTTCGAGAACGTGCATGTTTTGTAATACAGGAGGAAACCTATGTCCCCAAATGAAAAACAAAACAAAACACAATCTCAGGGAGGACATACAAACTGTACAAAGATGTTTGCTGAGATTCAAACCTGGATCATTTCAATACGTCAAATGTGCTAACCACAAATAAACGTGCTGCCTATCAAATTCAGCCATTTTCATGGCAATTTAAACAGCATGTATATATAATAGCAGTATGAAGCCAAAGTTGTCATGTTTGGTCAAAATTACGGGATACCGCAGGCTAAACTGGCCGTCTAAATGAAAGGCTAGAGTGATCGATGCTGCAATCACACTCACTGACGTTCCCACAGCAGCAGGAAGTCAATGTGTTGCGTTCGCCATCCCAAAATATTCCCGCCAATTTGAGCTAATTGCCTCATCGCGCTCATTCACAGATGATCTTTTCATCTCTGCTAATCGCCCGTCATCTGATGGGTTGTCGCTAGAGAGGTGCTTTAGGGCTATAATTGTAGGAAGGCCGTGTTTAATGGTCTGACAAAATGTCAGGCGTTTCCAAGTCGGCTGTCAGTCAGCTTTCGCTCCATACAGCTGCCGGGGAGGCTTTTCAAGAGCTACACTTATTTATGGAGTACTTCCCCCATAAGAGATCCTGTTCGCACTTCCACTTTAAGCGTGTACGACTCCAACCGGGGAGGATGTCCATTTCGCGTGACAAATCAGTGGAACCATGCTTTTCCCAACAGTTCATTTGGAATGAGAATAAACAAGACACAAATATAATGTACACCAAAGTATTTACGCTGCAAATGTGTTATAGTGTTACTTACGATAGGGCCGGGGGGACCCTGGGGCCCTTCTCCTCCCTTTAAGCCACCTGGACCCTGAGAGCACACAGAGAGGAGAAAGTTGCCGTCAGGTGTGGACCCGAATAAAAGGAAAAAAATAAAAGGCTGAAGATTCCATGATGGAAAAGGTGCAGGAAATCTGCCATTTTGGTTTGAAACCTTCATTTTGGTTAATTTTGGCCATTTCCAGGTGTCCTAAAAACAAACTTTTTACTACCAAGTTTGATACTACACAGATGGATGATGCTAAATTGTGACATTTTAAAGAGTTGTCACAGAATGTAGGTATGGCCAAATGAAATTTGGTAGGCATGTCTACATTAACCACTAAGAAGTCTCAAGAACTCATGCCGGAAATGACATTGAAAGTGTCATTTTGCTTTGATGTAACCAACTTAAGTTTATTTGGACATAAGGGTAGCTTCCCATATGGTAGTTTTGGAAAAGCTGACTTAGCAACCTGAAAATTTGGTATCATGAATATTCTCAAAAATCCATGCATGAAAAGACACAGCAAGCCTGCTGGTTTGGTTTTAATTGGCCATTTTAGGTAAAAAATGTAATTTGATAACTTCCACCGGATTTTGGGGGAAAGTTCAGACCCCGAGGCAAGGTTTAGTGCTCCTTTGAAGACAAATTTGCCCCAAGTGATTTTCACGACCGAAACCAAAAAAGGTTGATGAACGATGCTAAATTATGAAACAGTTTACTTTCATCATTTTGTATGAGCGGCGCTTGCCAGTGAAATTTCTGATTCGCCATAAAATCCTTAAGACCTCAACTTAACAACCTAATAATGTGCTTTGTATAGGGTAAAGGAATAAACATGTTGAAGTCTGGGTCTATCTATCCCAGGAAAGCTGTCATGTATTTGGCTTCTTGACTCTGCAGCGAGCGCTGTATATTCGCCTGTGCTGAATCACCACTGTATACGGGGAAAAAGGCTGCTACCCAGATGCAATAAAGGGCTTTCATTACCGTAACTCATTCGCGGGCCCCAGCGCCAGCGGGCATGGAGGATGCCGAGCGAGCAGAAGATTCCACACGCAAAAAAAAAAAAAAGACTTGTGAAAAAAGATTTGGCTCATACAGTGTTGCTCTGCCTTTGCTTCAAAAACTACTTTTTGTATACCTGTATGTGTTCCCAATATTTTGGCCACCTTATTTAGTAACAGTACTCTGTATAATGTAATGCATGATGATGAATACTATTAAAAGAAACCAATTACTTGTGCATTCAGCCTTTAACGCATGTTTAAAAGTATTTTGTTGTTTTACATGTTGCTTATTTTGACACTTGTATGACCATTAAAAAGGTAAATGAGGTCAGTGAACGTTACTTACCATGGCACCTGGAAGACCTCTTGCCCCCTGGAAGCCACGCAGACCTGCAGGACCTGGCTTACCGCCGGGCCCCTGAGGACCTGGATCTCCCTGTAGCGAGACAAACAACCTATTGAGCGACAGCCAGGTGACCATGTTACACTTTAGGGTAAGCAAAATTAATGTAATAGTTTTAAAACACAATGCAAGTTATTCTTATTTAAATAAAATAAAAATCTTCAGCCTGAAATACACAACAAAATAATTGATCCAAGATCAATTGCAAACACATATTCATCAATGTAGGAGGGAGGTTCAGTGAAATGTGAAATTTTGCTGCATGGTTTAAATGGGGAAAAGTTGCACTGGTGGATAAACAACGTTACCTCGACTTACGAGATACAGACTGTCCAAGGCCCATTTTTCATCATGAGGTACAAGTAAAGATTTGAGTTACGAGTGAGGTCATAGAACAAATTGAACTCACAAGACGAGGTGCCACTGCATATAAATACTAAAATTACATTTAGCATAAATTAGTTTATGTTAAGTTACTGTGGTTTTATTTAATTTAAGCAGGAGATATTTTTGTTTTGTTTTTTGGAGGTGTCGTTTTATGCTAGTCTAAGGGACAAAGATGAAAATTGTCCATCTCTAGCAAATGAGGCCTGCAGTATATTCATTCAATAGTGCAAAAAATGCCTGGGGAAAAAAAAATGAATGGCACAAAATGTCTGTACGATCTCTTAAGGTTATATTTTGACAATCCACAAAATACTTTGTCTTTGACTTTTTATGGCTACGAAAAGTACTTGTTTACCTTTCCGCCTTCTTTTCCAGCAGCACCTGGCAATCCTTGCTCTCCAGGTGGGCCTGGGGAACCAGGGTGTCCTCGCTCTCCACTAGGTCCAGTCTCTCCAGTTGGACCCTGACAGTCAACAGCAAAGTTCGTACCATAAGTATATATATATATATTTTTGACCTTTCCTTCTACTTTTTCCTAATGGAATGCATCGGCTACGAGTGCATATTTTAAAGTAAGCGTCTCAAAACAAGGACCTACTTGAGGTCCAACAACGCCTCCAGGTCCTGGTGGTCCGGTCTTTCCTTGGAAGCCCTGAAACGGGAAGAAACAGCTCAATTATCTTCCAAGTCATCACGCTAGATCGTTAGCTTAGCTGACTAACTAGAAAGAAGCTTGTCAGCATTTCCCGGGAAGTGTTTTAGCGATGGTCAATTGGGATTTCAGGGGGATTAAGATTAACACTGACCGTCTCTCCTCTCTGTCCTGGGTGACCTGGCAGCCCGTCTTTTCCTGGTGGGCCCTACAAATAGGGTGGAGAGCCAAACACATCATCATCATCATCATTAGGATCATAACCTATATATTATTATTTATTAACATTGTGATTTCCAATTACTTACATTGGGTCCCTTTGGTCCGGGGAAGCCTACAGGTCCTTGAGGTCCTTGAGGACCCTTTAATGAGAAGAAGTGGTTGATAAATTGGAATTCAATTTCATGACACATGATTTTTTTTCTGTCCATCCATCCATCCATCCATCAATTCAGAAACTAATATGAGATTAATTTAGCTCACCCTTGCGCTACTACTACTACTACTACTACTAATAATAATAATAATAATAATAATAATAAAATGAAACCGCACTCTCTCTCCAGGTGGTCCAGAAGGTCCATCACTGCCTGAGGTGCCCTGGGTAGAACAAAAACATAACATACTGTCAGCTTTCTGCAGTTCAATTCACATTTAGACTAAATCACAGTCCAGAAATAAATTGGGTTATCACCTTTGCTCCTGGTTTTCCTGTAGGTCCTCTGGCACCACGCCCACCACGTGGACCCTACATACACACACATCATTGCACATACTATGGTCATCGGAGGAAATAAATATTGTGTCGATATTATGTAGGGAATGAATGCGTAGTGTCCACCCAACAATTTGATCCCCCACCAAAATGTGACTGTTATTTTTGTTTGGGCAGCATAAAACATTCATGATTCAGATGCATGAAATTGCCTACCGTTGGGCCGCGTTGGCCTCGAGGTCCGGATTTGCCAGCAACTCCCTGACAGAGACACAAACAACAACAAAACGGGCTTTAAATCAGGGGGAAGCACAAGTCGTTTTTAATGACTTGGCAGAATTTTAATAACAAGTGAGCATCTCTGGACATTTTCATCTTGAGATGACCACAATGCATCCATGTGTAATTGTTGGTTATGAAAAAAAAATAATAATGAAGGCTGAAATTCAAAAGTTACTTTGTTTTAAGATTAAATTAAAGTGAATTTATTTTTCTTCTCTTTTTTTTTTTTAAACAAAATTGAGCAAATCAAATTAAAACATTTAAAAATGGATCATCACAAAATACAAAATAACGTAATAATATTGTACCAATCTCTCCGAGAGGATCACATCAAAATTATTTCTTTAAAATTAAATCAGTATCAAAGAAATACAAGATTTAAATTGTAGCAATACACTAAAACACTCAAAAATTTAAATCAAATGTCAAAACAATCAATTCATTGCTTATTTAATTTAATTTAATAAAGTACTACATTAAAATTATATTTTTAATGATTAAATGAAACAAAATAGATTCAAAATGATTGAAAAAAAATATGTCAAAATTAAAAAATATACAATTCCAATTATCTTAATATATTTTATGAGTAAATTTACTTTAAAAATAAATATTAAGTTAAACAAAAATAAACACATACAAATGAAAAAGTAATATGACAAAAATACAATAAAATTAATTGTGTAAAATTTTTAACTGAAAGCACAATATTTAATGTTTTTTTTTTTTTTTAAATTTATTCCTACAGTCAATCTAAAATAAGTGAAAATACTGTGAATTAACAAAGGATTATAAAATATATACATTTAAAGCTCCATTTAACGGACCAAGATTTCATGAGTTTTGTATTTAACGGACAGTATAACTAGTGTGTAGTCCACTCAAAACCAACAGATTTATTTTTACGGTATTTTTTTTCCCAACATTTTAAAATATTAAATTTTTGTTTTTAAACCAGCTGTTTTTGAGGAAATTTGGGGATTTTAAAAAAGGAAAAAAAAATTGTTTCAAATCTCTGTGACTACCTGTCTTAGTTGTCAGTCTGCTAGTTCAAGAGAACTTGTTTATTTGGTTTAGTGGAGCTGGGATGCAATCAAACAGACACGTATTTCCAGGTTGTGCCGCTGTTGTCAAAGATACTCAGTAAATCTGGCTACGCGCCTACATGGCGGCCATATTGGTAGGGGCGATGTTCCCATCGAAGGTAATGGAAAGCTTAAAAGGGGCAAATCTACCTATTCATTTCTACGGTTGTTGTATTATGAAAATAAATAACATGTCAATTTTTTTTTTTTTTGAAAATTACAAAAAAAAATACATATACAATAAAGTATTTGAGTTACATTTCCTTTCTGTTCCGTCACCATTTTTGTTAGACAAGGGTGTGTAGTTTTTATTTATTTATTTATGTATTTATTTATTTATTTTTATTTTGCAAAGTATTTCTATATTTAAAGCATAAATGTACTCACTCCCTACTTGTATGGACATTTTAAACATTTCTTAAAACAGTGTATATTTGTATGTTTGCACATCAGTTTGAAATGTTCTGCAAAAAAAAATTAGCCGTTAGCTGGGCTTGTCTTAACTTAAACACACGCAAAACAAAGCTCACCCTTGCGCCTTTCTCGCCATTGGAGCCGGGGAAACCAGGGAAGCCATTGGAGCCCTGCAAGAAAAACACAAAGCACAAATTGGAATGCAGCACGGGTCAAAAACATGACAAGGCATACACAGACTTTTAAACAATTATTTTTACAAGGAAAATTCACTTTGGTTGTTGCCTATGTGATTTAATTTTTACTTTTTACTTCCCTATTCATAAACAAACTTAAACTTTTATGACATTAAAAAAAGAAAAAACATATCTTGCTTATCCTTACTTGGAGAATTCAAAGCCACCAACACATATATTTATAATAATAAAATAAAATACAAATAATAAACCTGTACATTCTCTTTGGTTGGTAATACAACTCAAATATGGGGTATGATGGTACCAGTATTCTTTAAAATTAACATAAGTTTGTGTTGGGAAGCTGACAAATTCAGAATATCTGAAGAAAAAAAAAGAAAGAACAAAATCTTTTCCCGGGGTTTACTCATTGCTTTTCAATCCGCAAGTAGATTTACTTTTGAAGAAAAAATAATAATAATAATAATTCATTCGATAAATGGATTAATAAATGATTACAATGAGGACTAAACTCAAAAATTTAAAAAATAAATAGTAAAGAAGTAAAACAATGATGTAAAATATGTAATCTTTATAGTCCTACATTTGACCTTTATTATAGTATTTCAAATACTGTGTTAATATAGAAATGAATGAATGCACAAGCGGAAAAAGTCACAAGGCTATAAAAAAAAAAAAAAAGATTAAAAAATTAATTAAATCAAAAAACAATTATAACAGGATTACATTGAAATAAAAATTCTCATCTTTTAAAATTAATTGTAAAATTAAGAAAATATACTTTAATAAAATAAAAGCACAAATATAAAAATTAACACATCAGATGTAAAATTCAATTGTAATCAATAAAAAAAATAATTGAAAAGTAATAATAGAAACCAATCAAAGTTATTAAAGAGTAAATGTAGATATATTTTTTTCATTATAACAAATACCCTAAAAAACAAGCTAGATAAAATTTACATAATTAGAATTGTTATAAAAATGACAAATTGAAGGGCAGACGTTTCTAGTCTTGAATCTGCCACAATCAGGTCTAGCCAAATATTTATTTCCAGTCAATCAGGTTGAGTAATGAAAAAGTGATGTTCATGTCATCTAAGTGTGTGTTGCACTTACTTTGGACCCTTGTCTTCCAGGGTATCCGGGCAAGCCGGGCACTCCGAGCTTTCCCTAAACAACAGAGGAAACCACAAAGTCATTTTTAATTTGGATGTCAGTCTTAGCATGTGATCGGATGCTTTACCTTCTCTCCAGCGTTACCGATGGGGCCAGAATCTCCGTTGGGTCCCGATGTGCCCTTGGGGCCCTCGGGTCCGTCCTCTCCTCGGGGTCCCTGTGCACCCCCCTCACCCTGGATGCCCGCAAAACAAATTCTTAATAGTATTTACTTTGATTTGGATGTTTGACACTTCCTAGTGAAAATCTTTGGAAAAATCACCTTGTCGCCTTTGAGGCCCATGTCGCCCTTGAAGCCAGGGAAGCCATCTTCTCCCTAAATGGATTTAATCAATCAATATATTGATGAGACTGAATAGTTGTTAGCACAAGCCAGGAATACAGGAAGAATGTATAACCGACAGTGACCCCTAGTGGTACTTTGAATTAAAACAACAATACCACATTTGATTTAATATGTGTGTTACTCTAATGACATCTGGTGTCTATAAAGAAAAGTGCAGCATTGTAGCTCTGAAACCTTATTTTCCATGGGAATGTACTAAAGTTAATGGGAATTATCGGGAAATGTCACTAATTTCTATTAAGAAAAGTTAAAACGTTGTGGAAAAATATACATTATCCAACTTCAACACTTGATAAATCAATGGAAATACTTAAAATGAATGATGAAAGGAAACAATGTCAGAAAAAAATATGAATAAAATATTGATTACAAACAAATTAGTTTGTAAAAAAAAAAAAAAAAAAAAAAGATTTCTAGTTATGACTACTTACAGGAAAAAAATAAGAAACATAAATAGTAATTATATTAATAATTATACATGCATATTCAAAATATTCACATTTTTATGTTGCAATTTGTTACCATATATATTTTTTGTTTGGTTGCATGCACCCATAAGAACAAACCTAAAAAAATATTTGAAACATAAATAATAATAAAAATACTACTACTACTACTACTACTAATAATAATAATAATAATAATAGAATATATTAAAAATATCCAAAATATTAATGTATGTGCATACAGTATGCAAAAATAAAGATTTAATTTAATTTAACTTAATAATAATAAAAATGCTACTACTACTACTACTACTACTACTACTATTAATAATAATAATAGAATATATTAAAAATATCCAAAATATTAATGTATGTGCATACAGTATGCAAAAATAAAGATTTAAAGGGGATTTGCCACCATAACAGAAAAATTAACAGAAAATTTTGTAAATACATAAATACATACATACATACAGAATAATGTCATCATTTGAATGAATATTCTAATTATGAATGTTGGTTCATTAGGACATTAGTTTATAAAATAATTGGACGGTCAATCAATTTCCAGTTAATTCCCATTCAATGTCCTGAAAAGTGTCCAACTGAATACAGTATCCCCCTTTTCTATAGAAGGTTTCCAAAAAGTTTCTAGAAATGTACTCCAATTATTTGCCTGCTTCTCTTTACAACCCGATTCACAATGGACCATAACTTTGAGTCATTTGATCGCAGTGCAGTACTGTATGTGTATGTAACCGCACAGTAAATCTCGCTGCTTGCATTGGAGATTTTCAAATACACACAGTGGCCAAGTCAATTCAAACATTCTGGTACAAAGGTTATTATTGCTCAATTGGGTGGTTGAGGCCTTCCAGAAAGATCATTCCTCTTGTACGATTAGTGGTCGTCTACACAATCAAATATTGTTATCTTTGCCAATATCTGAGCTGCTCTTCTGGAAGACATAAAACGCATGTTTACCTTTTCTCCTTTGCCACCTTTCAGGCCTCGGATTCCCTCTGCTCCCTGCAGAAAACCACAAGTCAAGTTTGATCGGAACTTCTTGCATGTATTTATCAGTTTTGTCCAAGGTGTGATGAGCGCTCACTTTGACGCCACGAGGGCCGGGGTAGCCGATGGATCCCATTGGTCCAGGGAAACCCTAAGGACGTGGAAAAATGTAGTTTATTTGATATACTCCCATTGATTTCCCAGAAGTATATAACAAGTTACACATGTGGAAAAGACTGACAAGAAGCTGAACCCAATTACAGGCAATCAACAAGTCAGGTGAAATGCTGTCATATTAAGGTCACACACAATGCGTTCCATATACTGTGTATAAACCGGATAAAATGGGCAGTGGACCACTACATCCAGCAGACGGCAGCGTGCTAAAAAAAAATAGCATGTTATTTTTAGGAGAAATAAATCCTTAACAGTGCTATTTTTTTTTCTGAACACACTCCCTGTCCCTTTTCCAGCTATGTGGGGGCTGTGGATTTCTCTGCCACAAGTTAGACTGGATTTTTCTTTTATTGGGCAGAAATAATTAGGCCTCATGAATTCTGCCTAGCAACAGGGGACTAGTTGAAAGAATCCAAGTAATTCTGTCAATCGACATTGCTATAATGGTATTATGGTTTACAAATTAAAAATCAAAATAAATTAAAAATTAAATTCAGCATTAGATGAAAATTATTGTATATATTTGTTAAATTTATATAAATACTGTATTGAGTTAAATATTGAAAAAAACATTTAAAAAATATGTGAACAAAAATAGTAACACTGAAAAATTTAAAAACAATAATGTATATATATATATATATATATATATATATATATATATATATATATATATATATATATATGTGTGGGGGGGGGGGGGGTGAGGGGGTGGGGTGGGTTCAGGGCAACTTTTAAAAAAATCAGAAATACAAAAACTCAAATATACTGTACATACACAATTAAAGTGCAGCGTAAAAAAACAAGTTAAAAATAGCTACATATATCTTTAAAACTAAAAACTATATATAGTACAAATTGAAGAGAAAAATACAATTAAAATTAAAGACACATTTAAAAATTAAAATAATAAACAATAAACAAAATAATTTTATTTTGAAAATTAACCTGCAAAGGTCTCCAGGTTTGAATTCTGAGGTTTTCCTGGGGTGTATTTCACAAAGAAGATTTAGTGAGAAAGAACACTGAGTCATGAAACCCTGACGTGGGAAACTCTGCACCTTCCATTTCAGAAAGGGAGGTAGCTGAAACCAGAGGATGAGAGGTAACTCTAGCCTGTGTCATAAGAGGTCATTTAAGCTCTCGGTCAGTTACCATAGTAACATTGTCCATGAACCTAACCTGGTCGGTAGCAGGTTTTTCACAATGAACCTCAAGGTTTTCTCTGTCCCCGCCTCCATTCAGCCACACACGACAATTCATTTCCTCATTCATTAAGTCCGCTACGGCGATTTTTTGCGTAAATACGCCAATAGTTTCCAGCGTAAAGTCCACTTTTGACACAAACATGTCCTTTTGACAATGACCCTATTGATGAAGGTGCCGCTTTATTGCAGTTAGATTAGGACTCTTAATAATTAGATAGGTGAATTGAGCTAGGCCGTTGTGTCGGACAGTTTGCTTTTTGAACGGTATCGTTTCACATCACAGTCCATCACCTACATACACAACTTAATCCGTCCTTACATTTGAAACATTCCCAGGCGTAGTCATATGCGCACTCATCGCAGCATAAGTGTTGCGCTCCGTTTTTTCTTATACCCCTTTGAATGTTTTTATATTTCATGTACATTTTTTATATTTCATCTTAAGTTTCTTAAGCTTCTCCCTCGCAGGATTGCACCTAAATGAAATGAATTCATGAGCTACCATGCAACAGGTTTCCCCTGTAATAATACTGAAATTGCAAAGGACTACATTTAAATTTACGTATTGACCTGAGCAGCAATATTTTCCCATGCCGCCTTCCTCTATTGGGAGCTGCTGCGGGGTTGCACTTTTTTTTCTAAAGTTCAAATTTGCCATATGATCGCATTAAGATTTTCATTTGAGAGGGGTAAAAAAAACAAAAAAACAATGCGGAAGCAGAGGGCGGCGCTACGCTCGATGTCCCTGTTGCCATGGTGCCTCAATGAATCGGGGCTCCATTGAGGCAGTCTTTTAAGTCTGGTTGTAACTCCAGGTGCAACTACTCAGTGTTGATTTAACTCACTGGAATCAGCTGTGCTGGAATCGAAAACGCAGAGTTTCCTATCCGAGGGTGTGTCAACTCGTTGTTAGGGTAAATCTCACAGTTTGTTGAGCCTGCTTTGTGAAATACACCCCTGGTATGTAAGCCTACCCAAGTAGTTGTTTGAACTATTTTATTATCATATAAAAACATGACGGTACATCATTCATTTGCCATGGTATCCAAGCCCGAATACCACACAAACACTTACAGCTGCTCCTTTCTCTCCCGGAGGACCCTCTTTACCTGGGTGACCCTAAAAAACAAAAACAAACAAACATGTCCTTAGTTGAATACAATTTTATTTGTTGGCATTTTGAACGGAGTGAAGAGAGACTTTACTTACAGGAGGTCCATCGGCACCAGCAAGGCCAGCCAAACCCTGTTTACCTTGAGGTCCCTAGATTCATGTGTGAATGGAGAGAGAAGACAGGAAGTAAATAAAAAATACAGGAAAACCTTAACATTTGTCTTGGAATTTGTACAATTATGCAATATTTTATCTGCCATAAAAATGTCTTAAAATGTTAAAAATGTTGCGTAACAAGCTGTAAGCTGATTGCATCATCTCGTGAGACGTCGCCCAAGACTTTAGTGAGCACCTATGGATTTAACTGCATTTTGTTTTCGTTGGCTTTTTTGTGAGGCCACAACAGAAGCGTACTGCCAACGTCATAGAGGAAATTTGTGACAAAAAAAATAAAAATAAAAAAATAGCCTCCCAAGTCGTCCCAAGTTTGGCTGTTTGTTGGGTACTCGGTATTGTGAGGCAGACGTGCTAAAAACTCCTCCACTGTGCTGTCCCAATACCAAGTCGACCTTAAAAATGGTAGTTTTTGTGTTACTTTTACCACAAAAATGTTGTCAATAATATGCAGAAATAATAGTTTAATGATTAGTTAGTACGAGCATGAGTGGTAGTCATCGCAAGATGATGCAGAGAAAGGTCTAGACCACTATTAGCAGCTTATCAGCCACAAACAGCCAGCTGGTAAAGTAAGAACCCACCTAAATATAAAGTGTATCTAAAATGTGTATCACTAAATCAAACATGTAATAATGGCTCATAGGAAAATAGTAATTGATATTTTCAGGGTTGTGAAGCAGCGACATACACGCCAGTGTCCTCACACTTCTGGAACTCGAAATGATAATGTATGTTGCCTTGAAAGTTTGAGTTCACCCAACTGTTTTTAATCAGTGTGTGAAATGATAATTAAGTGTTTCTAATGATACATTAGGGTGTATTTAGAGTCCAAATTATTATTTGCAAATGTTTGAAATCACAGCTGGTTTTGGTTCCACACCGCTGCCATTTGCAAGGGTTCACTTTAACTCATCAAAGTCCCTTCTTAGCAGTTGTACTTATATATATTGCGTGTAATTCTATGGATTTAACCTCAAAGTTGTCAAATGTGAGGCGTGCAGAGTCAGATGAAGGCAACCACTTGAAACTGTCTTCCACAGCAGCACATCTGCTGAAGCGCTTTTAAGTGAAAATGGGCTTTTTAGGCAGAGGGAGGGAGTACTCACTTTTTCACCAGGAGGCCCGATCGGACCTTGAGGCCCAATGAGACCCTGAAAAAGAAGGCGAGAGAGAGACAGAGTGGGTGTTACGCACAAAGTGCAAAAAAGAGCACCTGTCAAGTCTGTTTCCAGTTTTAATTTGCTTATTTTCACCACTTCATTGCTTCCACATTGGAAGCACTTAGGCAGTGTTTATTCAGACACGCTCAGCTGCCCATGCAAATGGACTTTTATTATTATTTCCTCAGGTCGCTTGACTTTACTCCAGAGGCTTCGATCCATGAGAAGAATAAGTATTTAGGAACATATTTGACATTTTTCCCACCATAAAAAAAGGCAAGCTCTTTCATTTTCAAGCCTCATTTGGTTCCTGGGTTAACAGTTGGGGGGGGGAAGTACATAAATAAAAAAAAAAAGTTGTGTCATGAGAAGCTGTGATGGTATTTTTTTCTTTTTAGTTAGTATTTTCCAATGTAAACCTTTTGTTTAAAATGTTTTTGATGAAAAAACAAGATCTAATTGAAATATGATGTCTGCGTTAAAGCAGTAAATTATGTTCAGTAAGTTAATGATTAAAATGATGAGTAAAAGAGTTATCACATATAGACATTGTTTATTGGGATATTTTCAATCAGTTGAATGCTTCCAATGATTTTTTTTAAAATTTAATTAACTTGGATGATTTTGGCTTTGGAGAAACTTTACATTTTGTTGCATATTAATAAACGTGACGGAAGCTACAGCCATACCATATGGAATCGAAATCCCACTGAATTGAAACGAATTCTATTTTTTTTAAATCGTTACATTCTTCAAGCATATGATACCCTATGTATGGAGAATCCTATCAAATCATGTTTTGTGGAGCGATGCAAACCTCTATTCATTTCACATATTTGCAATTCATGATTGTCAGCATGCAAATTTGACCATGGTTATGTTAAAAAGGTCTTCGTAGTGACTCATTTGAGAAACTTGCAAATATTGTAAGATGGTAAGATTGTAAGAATATTGTATGTTGATTGCTACATCTAGCAAAAAAAATCTTATTTGCAGCTGTCATGTCTTGATTTGTCAGCGGGTCAACTTGGCCCAGAAGAGAAGATTAGCATCAACAATCCAATGAAAAAAAAAAAATACTACTAATATAATTATCATTATATAACAATAATAATTAAATGGATGGATTGCTATATATTTTTTTTATTATAATTTGTTTTGAATTCATGTGTGTAAATCAATTGGTTGTGTTGTCTTTCTGACATAAACTTATAAAAGCTTTACAGTTATTCTTTTTTTCATGAATCGTCTCATTGAAGAATTTGACACTATGGTAAATAGACTGCTTTTTATATAGCGCTTTATCTCCACCATATGGTGCCCAAAGCACTTTACAAACCCTCACATTCATTCATTCATACACTAGTGGTCAGCTACTGACATGCAGGGTGCTTCCAGGTCCACTGGGAGCAAATTAGTGTTCGGTGTCTTACTCAATGACACTTCTGCATGGTCATCAGGTGTGAGGATCGAATCCACAACCTTCCGGTTGGGAGAGAACCACTCTACCACTGAGCCATGCAGCTCTCCACTAAATCTTGATTGAAACGGAATATGAATTGGAGTTAATGAGCTCTAACAAGTTTTTATTGGGCTTTTTAGACATATTTCGATCATTAAACAAGCCCCTTTGGGTCAAATAGACCCAGGGAAATTATTACGGTTCCTCCTGAGAAGTGAACCTAAGTCAACTCTTCATGTGAATTTCTCAGACTAAAAAAAGGGGAGGAGATAAGAGAGAAAGTGTTTGTGCAGACGTTGGATGGGGAAAACAGACGTCTGAGAAGGAGAATAAAGAAATAGCGAGGGGTAGAATTTAAGGCAGGAAGTGATCATGTTGAGTTGGAAAACAGAGCATGCCGACAGACTGACAAATGGATGGATGGAGGGAGTTGAGGACTTACATTAGGACCAGGCAAACCCTGCTGTCCGGGAGGACCTGGCTCTCCTTGTACACCCTGGAATATCGAAGAAGCACGTCGTGAATATTGGATTTGATTGTGTTGTTTGCAAAACATCCAGCCAAGCTCTCTCAATCGAGGTTTCTCAGTCAAGGGTTTTCTGTCAGGTGCCTTCTTCAAGGCCATCTGAATTCAGCCCTGTTCTCTATTGTGACTTTGTATTTTTGTATATAAACTCAACTCAACTCAACTTTAAGGTTCGGACCAATGAGAGAGCGACATTGTGTTTGGGGGCGGGATATACAACTGTGACGAAACCAGGAAGCCATCGTTTCTCATCGTTTCCTTGTTGAATGTTGAACAGCGAGAGGCGCTTCGTGCATTTCTAGCTGGTAAGATGTTCGTGCTTTTCCCCCTTCGGCAAGAACGAAGACGAAATTTTCACCCACGGCCGTGATTGGTTAATACAAACGTGTAGAATGTCGCATACTCCAATCAGCTCAAATTATTGTACAGAATGTCTCGCCTTTACCCGACGAAATTACTGTGGAGAGGTACCAGATGGATTATTGCCAGGATAGGTCGCAACAGCAAATCACAAAAATGATCCATTTTTTAAAATCTGGGCTTGGGACCTGGCTAAGGAATCGAACCAGTGCGGACATCATGGCTAGCGACATGCTTTTGGCATCACGACAAACTCGTTAACCCGTTTCAAATGTCATTATGCCAACATGAATCAAACGTATTGCTCTTTCGTTCATTTAATATAACTGATGCTGCACTTTCTTAATAAGAAACCAATCCTTGTTGTTTTGAGTCAACTCAGGCAAAAGCCATATGACATATGACAGTTTGGGCAGCAGTTTGCTAAGTTCCGACTTTGGGGAAGGCCCTTGTATGTCCATTACGTAATGGTCGTACAAGTTCAGTCTTTGTTTGGCCATTTTTAAAGGCTTGTTTGAGTTTGTTGTGGAAGATCCCCATCAAACACTTTTGGGGTGATCTAAAAATTTACAATACTATCTAACTTTTTTAGGTTAAACATTTGGGGCAATTAAAGATTTCAAACTTTTGTAGACGGCTCGTTTTTCTTATTTTTTTCTTCTAAGGTAAACCAGCAGGCTCAACGCCAGTGACTTGTGACCTCACAAACTGACAAATCTAGTGACTTTTTGGATGAATTGCTGTTTAAACATCTTACATTTCACAGTGAGGTGTCTAATAGGTACAGTGTGTTACTGTAACATCTGGGAGGAGATCACAACTTTTATTTTTTTGCACCTCTTTTCGGGATTTAAATGTGTCATAAACCACACACAGGCAGAACAACCTCCCAGAGGGCAATCTGCTTCAGATGTTCAGAGCTTTATATAAACATGACGTGACAACTTTGATGGAAAAGAAGGCTAACGAAGCATCAGTGTAATCCCTGAGTGAGGACAATGAGGCCTCATAGAGATTAACCATATAACACGTTGACTTTATGAAAGTCTTCATGTCAGTGAGTCAGTAACCACATGTGGACTTGTTTAGGCTTCTTGACCAGTGACCCCACCCCATTCCAGCTTCCCAGTGAGACCCTCACAAAAGCCGACGGCATGTTCATCATCCTGATTTATCTTTGCGCTTTGTAGTTACAATAAAAAAAGTCTCAACAACTCTGCTGCTCTGCCATATGAAAACGAACTGTGACCTTTGTTATGACATGCGATTAACGTCAAGTAGGGCGGATGACGAAGCGATCGTTCTGGTGGTCTTGACACGTGATTCAATGCCCTTGTGGGGCAAATATTGGAAAAAAAACACACCACGAAGACACAAAAACATGGTCCTCACCATGTTTCCTTTGGGACCCGCTTGACCATCAAGTCCAGGAAGACCCTGAAGGGAAACGAGTTTGACAGGTTAGGGCGCTTAGTCAGAGAGCAATGCGAGCACGATGATACATAACGTGCGGTGTACGTACACGCTGTCCTGCAGGACCTGCAGAACCTCTGGGGCCGAGCAAACCTCGAGGACCCTGGATGATGAAACAATCGCAAAGTGCATGACGTTGAATACAAGAACAAGGAACACTAGAAGTCATGAAAAAACACTGGTTGAGGAACATTGAGAGTATAAAAAAGAAAAGGCTTGTGTGAAAAACAGTCCAGAAAAACAAAAATAATATTGAGTAAAACAGGAACTAAAGAGTATTTAGTACAACAGCAAAGAAAAAACTGTTGAAAAGCGTATAAAGTAAAGAAAAAAAAAAAAAGAATATTGAATGACAGTAAAGAAAAAATAAAATGGTTTTATGCAAAACAAGAACTGAAAACAAAAGATGTTTTGGTAAACAGTGAAGAACACCAAGTAAAAATGCAAAATGAAACCGTGAAGAATTTTGAACAAAAAAAGTAAATTAATGAAATGGTGAAAAAAAAAATGAAAATGACATAAAATAAAGCTAAACGTAATAACATTGAGAAAGGAACATTGAATAAGAACGGATGGGAAAGAACGTGAACTACACAATAGTTAAGAAAACAGGAATGTGCACACAGTAAAACAGCAAAGATCAAAGGCTGGTAAGATGAAGAGAATATAGAAAATTGAGTAAGCACTTAAGGAAATAGAAAACTAAGTAAACAATAACAATGAGTTTGGAACATTTCAGTATAATAGCAAAAAAATGAGTGAAATGGTCTTAGAAAAATCTCAAGGAAAAGAGCAAATAAAAAGAAGCATAAAGTAAAATCTCCAAGAAAATTTTATTAAAAAAAAAAAGAAAAGACAATTGAATTGCATGACAACGTGCAAAGTGCTGCCTTTAGTCGTAGTGGCCCAGCAGCATAAAAATGTGGGAATTTGGAGCGCTCTGCAACTATTGTGCTCATAAACACTGACCTCATGTGGTCAATATGGGTATCTCCCACTCCATGTACCTCAATTTGGAGACTTATAATCAAGTATGTGTGAGTGTGTGTGCTGTCTCACACGCATTATGAGACGTTCTATTCTCACACACATTGTTTTTGGTTTTGATGACCAAGACGGTGCCTTTGACAGCTTGATTTGCTGCCACGTGTCGGACTTCTATCACCACATTTTCTTTTCAAGATTGAGGTAATAAATCCACTTACGCCCTCTCCAGCCACACCTCTCTGTCCAACCTGGCCGTCTTCCCCCTGCGGACGCAACACACGGGGTTACTGGCATTGAAACAAGTACGTTGGAATTGGAGGGGTCGTGTGGCGCCCACTACTCACTCTTGGCCCATCTTCTCCTGGAGGTCCTGGAGGCCCTGTCGGACCGTGCTCCCCCTGGAGAAAAGAGGTATCAAAGAGAGGTTTACTAAGCAAGGGGGTGTGCCAGGCTTTCAGCTTGGGGCCGAAAAAGGAAAAATGCTAATGGCTCGGCAATTACGAAACGACGCAAAGACTTGAACTTAAAGCGCGGGTGACCGCATTTGGTAGAATGTGATTCCCTGTATTTACACGTCCTCTATACGTCCTTTAATTACGCCCTATAGGATGGAATTGACGTCTGTAAATCTGTGAAAGGACTCTTCCACAGCCAACGCCTTTTTTTTTCTTTTTCTTTTTTTAAACACAAAAAGGGTCGCACCGCTTTGGAACCAACATCTGACGTGTATCGGTTGCTGTTTTTGAAAACCATTTATATTCAAATTGACTGAAAACTAACTTGTCCATAGATGTGAACTGGTAATGGTTATGTCTCTCTACGTGTGCCAGGTCAGTTGGAATAGGTTCCAGCTCATAATGACCCGAAATGCTATACAAAATGGAGGCCACCATGCACAATAGAAATGAACACTAGAAGTTGAAATTTAAGCAAAAAATTGTCTCGCACGGGCACAAGCGCCATGCTCATGTTCATGTTCAATCATTCATTTCATCGACTATTAATTTCACCCTCCTCTTTGCAAAATAAAAATTAATACAACAGTGCCACCTTGCACTATTGAAATAAAGAGAAGAACTACAAATTATCCAACATGGAAAGGTCAAATGACTAAATGAATGCTCATCTCGCCAGTTACCAGTACTTATGATAAATGTCATCATGCACAAAAGATATAAACTATCATGCCAGCTTGCACAATAGAAATGAACTAGTAGAAATGAAGCATGTAGATATGTGCATGCATCATATGACTAAATGATATCATATCACTACTTATCAATGATAACCGTCACTCTGCACAATAGAAAACAACACAATGATGTAACCTTGCACAGTACAAGAACTTGAAATAAACCACACAGGTGCAGATGCAATAAACGCAGCATGATTAATGTGACCACTTCTCTTGCCAGTTATTCATGATGAATGATGACCAACACCTTGCACAGTATAAAATAACACTAGACAGACTAGAAATAATGATAACAACAACAACAACAATAATAATAATAATAATAATAATAATAATAATGTAGTTATCTAATAAAGAGAAAAGCACAAAAACAAGTCAATTACAATAGTTTTTTTTTTTTAAATGTTAACTGTCAATTTGATGTGAAACAGAACAAACGACTTTAATGACTTTATTATTTATTGAATTGATTTACTCTTTGTGTGGCGTTTGTTTCTGGATGGTTAAACTTTAAAAAGACGCGTGACCATTGCTGGTGCGCCCAAGAAAGGAACATAAAAGGGACTAAGGGAGGTTAAAAAGGGATACTTGACTCATTGAGCTATTTTCAGCAGTAAAAAGTTAATATTTTGTCTATAATTAATGTGGTAACCATTATTTTTCATGTACAATTAATACCTTTAAAAGTAATTTTTGGACTTGCTGTTGACTGAAGATGACATCACCTGTGCTGAGGAAGTAGGTAACAACCAATTATGGTTCAGTTGCGGCCCAAACCCAGAAAACAGGTGAGCAATGATTGGTCGTTACCTACTTCCTCAGCACAGGTGATGTCATCATCAGTCGACAGCAAGTAGAAACATGACTTTTTAAAGGTATTAATTTTACATGAAAAATAATGCAGTTACCACATTAATTCTAGACAAAATATTAACTTTTCACTGCTGAAAATTAGTCAAGTATCCCTTTAAGAGAAACGTGAATTTAAAAAAAACAAAACAAAACAAAACATGGGACTCACCCGATGGCCCTTCTCTCCAGGTAGACCGGGAAGGCCGTCAAAACCTCGGTCACCCTAGAAAGACAGTGATGTCATGACAGGTGCAACAACGCCTACAATGGTCAATCATGACTGCATGCGTAAGTTACCTTGGTTCCGGGCTCTCCTGGCATTCCTCGTGAGCCGTCAGCTCCATTACGGCCCTAGCGCAGCACACACAAACCATATTGCAAATATGAGTTAAGATGGATGCCAGCGGAGAGGTCCTGATGGACTCCTGCAAATGGTCTCCAGGTGGATAGATTTAGTCATCCAAGCTTAACTCACTCTCTTTCCTGCCTTTCCTGGGGGACCTGTAGGGCCCTGAAGACCTCTGGGGCCCTAAGGAACAAACAGATAATATAACAGTCATTTATCTCGTCTCTCAAGGTCTAATATAAGATTGCAATATACTCTATCAAAGAAGATATATATACATATGATGTCCACTCTGATCAAATATAAGAAAGGCCACAATTTCAGATTTTTTTTTAAATCCGTTTCAGAATCATTAGTGAAAATTTCAGATTTTTGTAAAATTTAAGAATATGCTGGTAAAATTTCAGAATTTTTAATATATTAATTTTTTAAAATGCCTCTTGTATCAACTGTCAGGATTTGGAGGTCTTCTTTCAGTCCACTTCAATAAAAAAAATAAATAAATAAAAAATAAAAAATAAAAATAATAATAATAATAATAATAATTTAGGTCAAATGAATTCTGATCAAATTAATGCATATTAAGACCTTTGAAAAAGCAGAGGGCAGTATCACCCAGCTGTTGGCTTTTCCAGCCACTTTGCAAGATTGCCCTAATTGAGAAAGTAGCGACATCTATACTTATTAATAGTGGAAAATATTCTTTCAGATTTTTGGAAATACTTATATGTTTGATATGTCTGTTTATTATCATATTTTTGACAGTTATAAATGTACAAATTTAAAGCATTGTGACCGGATGTATCAAATATGACACAAATCAAAAGTCATACGTGGAAGTTAATTAAAAAAAAAAAAATAAAATGTTCTAAAGGACCAATAAATACCAGTACACATATAATTCCTGGTTCAGGCTTTACAGGGTTAAGGCCACTTTGGTTAAATTTAATACAATTTATAGGCCACTTTGATAAAAGACTCAGGGGCGAAACTCTTTCAGTGGGGTGGCCAGGGTGGACACTCACTAAAGTCCAATTCACACTGACTGCGGAAAGGACGCGTAGCGTTTTCCGTACGGCTTCCGCAAGGACTGCCATTCACACCGCGTGCATTGCGTGTCCGGAAATCTGCTCCCGACAGACCACAAGATCACGGGGGTTCACGCTGGAGAGTTGAGTTCACCCAATAACAACCGTGCATATAGAGTCCTATTTGTAAACCATAGCCACGCTTGTCTGTTGTCACATCGATATGCTTTTTGGACATTATTTCCGGGACTTCTACCATGGCTGTTCTCCATGGGTAAGTAAGTTTTGTGTTTAAATAGTGTCATTTTGTCATGTTTAATTTATTCTGAGCTCATTTTTTGTCTTAAATGTCCGACTCGTGTCATGATATGTAGCTAGCTAGCTTCCCTCCCCAAAAAAAAAACGAGTTCACAAAAAAACGGTTTTATTTTGAAATATACCGGATTTACCTTGATGCGAGATGCCCTATTTCCTGTCCGGCTCGTGTAATTTCTTAAGCTTCATGAAATTGCATGTGACGTCCGGAAGAAGTAGAACACTTGCGGAAACCTTCCGCATCGCCGCAGTCGTTCCGCACCGCATGCGCATCGCACCGCAGCAGGTGTGAATTGACACGTAGACTTGAAAGCGTTCTATCCTTGCGACGTCCGTACGGCTGCCGTACGGAGAACGCACCGCGTCCATTCCGCAGCCAGTGTGAATTGGGCTTCAGTGGGGTCCATAAGATAACGGGTGTGCACGCACACAACAGCAAATGGGCAGGGACACACACATAAGTGCGCATGCACTCTGTATAAGACGCCTTTAAAGAGCTTTTTAAGGCACTACGTTCAAGCCTTGCTAAGGCCTGCAGGCACCTTGCATGCAAATGATTACTAGACTAGAATAGATCAAATAAAGACAAGCAGATTGTACCTTGTTATTTTATGGGATTTTCCAATATGCAAACTTTTGAAACAGCTATTGAAGTCAAAGCATGGCTCACGGTGAGAAAAAAAAATGTCAAAAAACAACGTACCTGTGGTCCATTGTCTCCACTGTCCCCTTTAAGACCGGGAGCACCAGGACCGCCCTGTTAGAAAAATGAATTTAGTGGGTGAACATGTTGCTGGACAAGGACCTAACATAATAAAATGCAGTAAATCACTTCCTGAATCAGGCGTTTACAGTGTAAAAATCACAGAGTGAGGGGCTGGGTGTGGGAGACACAGTTGGACTGGAACCAAACCAGAGATGACTGCATGACCTCAGCCGCCCAGTGACTTACACATGTATGGGCGTGTGATGATATATATCCGCACATCAAGGCTGTGCTCATGACCTCATGTGCGGTGTGGGCTGAACAGACAAGCATGCGGATTCACAGTGCAAAGTGCTTTGAGAAGGGACTCACCACAGGACCGGAGCGTCCCGCCATGCCCGCTGGCCCTGGAGGACCTCTCATGGCCAGCTGGGGGGGAATGAAAGAGACATGTAAAACCACTGCTCGCCCACACTGCAGTTGTACGCGCAATGGTTGACTTTGTCACAGATTTGATCTAAGTTCATGTAGCCTATAAGGAAACCTTTAATGTCTATGAATGTACCATACTCAAATCTTCTGCGGCTTGACCACAACACAGTAGCATGTGGCATCTGTAAAGCCAAGATTTGGCCTGTGTACAAGCACATCTACAAGAGTTGATTTATGACATACATGACAGGAGAATGAGGACAAACCACCAGCATGGTAGATGTGGCATCTGTAAAGCTGACATTTGCCTTTTGAGCGCATCACTGAATGAAGTTAGCAAGAAGTTGTATCAAAAATGCTTATGAAGGAGCTGGACACAATGTTCTAAGAGTGGTTTTATTTGCAAAATCAGCCAAGTCGTGTCCAGAAAAGGAATATAGTCAGACACACCACCTGCATGGCAGATATGGCATCTGTAAAGCTGACGTTTGTAAGGGTGCAACCTGCCGTGCTCTCTGGCCACTACATGAGTCACAACCTGCCCACTACACTGCCCGTCGCCAACATGTGTCTGAAAAATAATTCAAATAAGGCTTAAAATGTACAAAGTGGGCACTAGTTTTCTCAGTGCTTTAGCAATAATGTGTGGAACATTTGCAGCCTAATGGCCTAAAAACGAGCTAATTTGCTAAAGGAAGCAATCCATGTCCTACTGCACCCTCACAAGGCAAAATTAATGCCGTTGCTTGGCTTCCAGGTGTGATAATCATTCCTTTTGAATGTGCCTAGTTCTAAGGAAAAATAAGACAAACGTAAAAACAAAGTGCTTTGACTTTATAATGAGTTTTGGCTGCACTCCAATACTGCAAATATGACGTTTGTGCTCCCCTTAATGAACTCCATGTGTTGTAAGAGCTGCCCTCTTACCTCTCTTATAAAGCAACTCGACCACTCCATCTTTTTCCACATGCCAATTTGTTAGGTACGTCTCGACAATGCACATGACCAAATAACGCTCTTGGCTTTAACACGTTAGGTTAGGGTATTATTTTAAAGGTAATGTTGAACTGTACTGGGTTTTGCTTTTGTGTCATTTTTTTTTTTTTTTTTTTTTTTTTTTTTTTTTTTTTTACTGTTAAGATTATGTGAAGCATTATAAAAAAAGGACTGTGACAAATGCTGCATAATTATAAAGTGGTAACCTTCATACAACAAAACCTCTAAAGTCCAATACTGTAGAAGTTTTTTTTTTTTAAATTCTGGTGTTATTGTACTTTCATTAAAAAAAAAAAGTAATGTTTTATAATCTTATTTCATTTTGTATTGAACTTTTTAAGCTTGGATTTAAATTTATTTCTTATAACAAAAAAAAATCCTATAAAATAAAAATTAAATAATTTATTATATTTATCACATTTTTGTATGTACCGTAATGTATTTCACATCTAACTTGGATTTTTCTTCGTTAAAATTTTGCAATTTTATTTTTCTTTAAATTGATTATTTTAATTTAGAACATTTTACAATTGTACTTATTACTTTATTGTAGATTTTTCTAACTTTAATCCTTAAAAAAAACATTTAAACTTCAAAATCATTCAAAATTCATATTTTTTACGTTTACATTCAGTAAATACAGCAAGTAAAGGAGGGTACAGCTTCTAGTAATTTTTCTATCCTTTTTTACTTACTACTGGTTAACTTCTTTTCACACTTAAAATAATGCTTTCGTGTTTTATTGTTTTTACACTTTACTATATTTAACAGTGGTTAACTTATTACATTGCCATAAAACGGTTACTAGAAACAATAACAAAATGTTAAAATTTCACTTTGTACAACAACACAAGCATGAGCAGAAAATATGCCACCTGTAAAGCTGTAACAAACAGTGCTGTTTCAAGAAATTTCTGCAACATTACACCACACAACGCACTAAGTATTTTAACATTGCCTCTGCAAAGGAATGAGAATGGACATGAAAATAGAATTAATAAAAGAAACTTCACCAGCGTTACAGCAGACAATGTGGCAACTGCAAAGCTGATTTAGGTAGTGACAGTGTGTAAAAATAAAGTGCCATGGAAAAAAAGTTGTTGATTTAGGGTAGGTGCTAAACTGCTTGGCTGTTTTACAGAAGTCAAGTTAAAATTTTTCTTTACAATAATGTTATATGTGCCCCCACTAGTCAAAACACGGCGTTGTAATTAACATGAATTAAGCACCAGCAAAATCCACACGTTTATATCCATCTCAGAAGGTGGCCATTTTGCCACTTGCTGTCGACTGAAAAAGATATCACAGTTGCTCAGGGCTTAAGTAACAACCAATCACGTCTCATCTTCAAAAAACAGGTGAGCCGTGATTGGCCTTTGCCTGAGCACTGAGCAATTGTATGTTATTTTCACTTGACAGCAAGTGGCAAAATGCCCACCCCTTGAAATGGATAAAAACAAGTAGATTTTTCTGCTTAATACATATTCCACAAACAGAATACCATGTTTAGACTACTGTGACCGCATATAGAAAACATGATTGTTTTTTTACTTGATTTCCCCTTCAGAAAAGACAGGTGCTGCATACCTTTGCTGTATCGGTGATGACTTACCCTGGCCTGGGAAAGGATGGCCTGAGCCTGAGCCTCTTGCGCCGTCACCACAGGTCCTTTGTGTGCTTCGCCGCCTGCTCGGAACTGTCGATCAAAACGAAAAAAGCATGACGCGGTTTAGATCAAAAAGCCCTGACAACTTAACTGGTACGTGCGAAAGACGGGAAATGCAAATTGAGGGACAGCCCACTGTACTAGTGCGTTAAGTGGTAGAACTTACTGGAAGCATCAGAATGGTACCTGCAGGCCCAGGGACACCGTCCGAACCCGGAATTCCAGGTCGTCCTGGAAAACCCTGTGGAATGCAAATGATCATCAAAATACTTGCCGTAATTCTAAAACACCAAGACGTCTAGATTACCTACTTCTATTTAGGGCTCAATTCGGCAAATTCCAGTACGGGTTTATCTAAGTTCTATGAGCCCTGGAATTTGTCTAAAACAGAAACTTGGTGTTCAATATCTGGCACATATCATCAGACTTTTCATATGACTTATTATTATTTGATAGGCATGCCCATCCAATTTTGCGTTAATTGGTGAAACTAGTGGTGGGGGTAAATTTATTACCGTAGTCACATGTGGACTCCTACAGTTGAGTACATATTCTTTTGTGTGATTAACTTTTGGGCAGATCTAATTATCTTCCGTGAACTTGATGGTTCATGGCGATGGTTTGCGATGACATCAAATAATCAAACTTTGACGCCAGGCTTCACCAATATGAGTTGGAGCAAACAAAAAAGATTTGGAATTGAACGTTGCTCTCGTTCATCTAGGATACTTGCTTCCGACTGATGCTCATGCTAATTCCCTAGTCGGAGTTCATCTAAGTACAAGCCTTGGAATTTACTACAAAATGGTCAACTGAAACCAAAATGGCTGACTTTGTGTTCAATTTCAAATATGGGTCCTTGATGATCTCGTGCATCTTGTCATGATTGACATAGCTACCCAATTTCGTGTTGATTGGGGAAAACTGTTGGCAGGCGTGTATTTTCACAAACCTGTACAATGGAATTCATTCCAAAATGGCTGCCTAAAACCAAAATGGTCGACTTTCTGTTCAATACTAGACATGGTTATCTGAGATTTCTCTTTGTGTCTTGTCATAACAGACATGTTCATCCAGTTTCATGTCAGTCGGTAAACCTGTTGTCGAGAGCTGATTCTTTTTCCAAACTTTCCGGAGGGGCGCTACTGAGTGACTTTTGCAGGGGTTGTGTATGGGACCCCTAAAATAAATTTTGATGGGGAGACATGTGCTTGCAAAAATCTGTGAGGTTTTTTGAGGGCATTTTGAAACCACCCAAAAGTCTATTAACACATTCAATTCCAATATTTTTTTTCTTTGATTTATAGCAGCAATAAACAGTTTCCCAATGGGGTCAATTGGAAGTTACTTGTGCTTTTCAGCATAAACATGATGTTTGCAGATTAAGCTGCCTTTCCCAGTCTTTTTTAATCACCGCATCAACTTGACAGTTGCTGTACCCTCCCTCTCTCCATGCACAGACCTTCAAAATAAATAGTGGCGGGGAAAAATGTCTTCATAGCCAATAAAGCACCATGATTTGCATTAGGGGTTGTCTTTGTTGCATATTCCTTGCAAAAAAGGAGGTGCTAGTCTAGCTATATTGGATGTTGATTTAATAGAGGCAAAGAGGCTGCTGTAAATTTTCAAGCGAAACCAGATCACTTAGGCCATCCAACGTCTTGGAAAGTGACGTTAAAAGATGGTTAGCTACGACAACGATGATGCATCCAGACTTGAGCGCTACGCCACAGAAAACCGCCTGACTACAGGAAGGAGTCACGTCTAATCCTCCTGGGCCAGACTGTTTTCCCATGGGAGGACGTGACAGGAGGGGAGAGGGATGGATCAACTTTTGCTTGAACACCCAGAGGAATCACCACATTGTGTCAGTGAGGTCACTTTCTTTTTCTTTCACATTTTTTTTGCATGAGATTTTTTCTCAACATTTTTTTTTAAAATAAATACCAGTACTGTATACATATTTTGGTAAAAATAAGAAAGAAAGAAAGAAAGAAAGAAAGAAAGAAAGAAAGAAAGAAAAGATTTTGCCTTTCTTTTTTTTTCTTTCTGCTACTGTACTCACACTCGGGGGAATACTACTGTACTCAGATTTTTTGTTTTTAATAAAATGTATAATAAATAATAAAACATCACATTATTTTGCAACTTAGTTCTTGAAAGTAACATGCCTTTCTTCCTATAAAAAGCCTATCTTTCTTTGAAAAACAAAAAACTTTATTATCAAAAATGTTTCCTCCTATAAAATAATAAAAATGACTTCAATGTAAGGAAAAACACTATCGATTTCCATAAAAAATAATATATACTGTATTTCTCAAAAAATGAATTATTCACCAAAATACTCTGATCTTTCAGGGGAAAAAAATTAAAAATAAAATCCATCCATTTTCTTAACCGCTTGCTCCTCACAAGGATGCTGGAGCCCATCCCAGTTGGCTTCAGGCAGTTGGTGGGGTATATATATACATATATATATATATACATACATATATATATATATATATATATATATATATATATATATATATATATATATATATATATATATATATATATATATATATATATATATATATATATATATATAAATATATATATATGTATATATGTATATATATATATACACACACACACACACACACACACACATGGATTGGCTGGCAACAGCACACCCGCAACCCTTGTCCTCACAATAGGCTATGTATGTATGTATATAAAACTGTATTTTTCTATAATTAAGTCTTCATATATATATATATATATATATATATATATATATATATATATGAAGACTTAATTATAGAAAAATACAGTTTTATTCTCAATTAAAAAAGAAAAATGACTTTTTTCCATAAAAAAAGCACTTTTATTTATTTAAAAAAAATAGGCTATTCTCTGAAAAAACATTTCTTAAAAAAAAACGCTATTTCGTTCTCCAGAAAAATACCATTTTCGTAATAAATGAATAAATTTCTCTCTATAAAAATACTACCCTCCACCCCAAAAAAGAAAAAAATTATCTCAAAAACTACTAAACTGTCCTCAGTTTATGTTGTTCCTGACCTAGTCATAGATGTTATTGATCAATCCCTATGATGTGATAAGAATGGTGGCATTTGAGAAAATGGGCTGCCAATCAATAGAGGAAATTAACTCCACTCCCACAGTGCTGGAAAAATGGTTTACAAGCCCAACCAAACTTGTTGAACTTTTCCGAAATCCTTAAGTATACACAGTGAAGCTACTGCTCATATTTTTCCCATTATAAATGGCAGTCGAAAACAGGCTTTTCCTAAAAGAGTGTGTCGTGGTGGTGGTGGTTTAGAACGCTTTTCCCAGTGGCATGTGACGTAAAGTGTATGTCTTTATTGCTTATTAATGGGTTTTTTTAAGTAGGTGAGACAAAAGATAATAATTATAAAATAATAATAAAGTAATAAATTATTATATAACTTCCCTGAAAAAGTTGTGATATTTTTTCGCTTGGAAAAAATATAACTTAATTTCACAAAAAATACTACAGTGGAACCTCGATTTAAGAGACTCAGAGTATATTACTCTGGATTTAATGGACAGAAAAGAGTGTCTACTGTCCAGTCCGCTCAAAATGTTACCTCATACAAAATTCATCAAAGTCTGTTGGTTCCAGAATTGGCCACTGCTGTTTACTAGCGCTGTGGTGCAATAACAGACAGACTGGGAAATATATATCTGGGTTGTGCCGTTGTTGTCACAGATACACACTACAGATTAGACTCGAGCCAGCTAACAGAGGCGCCTAAGTGGTGGCCGTGATGGCAGATTGTGACAGTCCAGCAATGGTAAACAAAAGCATGGATATTAGTTTAGCAATGCCATAAGCACACAGCTCAAAAGGAGCATGTACTGTATCTACCCATTCATATTTATGGCTATTGCTTCTCGTTGTGTATATCAAGTGTACACCAAACAACAGCGAGGTAACGATTAACTTTAAAACTGTGCAAACAGTCTTAAAATATTTTTCATACTAATTTACAATAATTTTGTACTGTATTCCATATTTTTAGGCAACAGAAACAGTACAGAAAATATTTTTGTACTGTAATAAAGGCCTTGTTATACTTCTGCGTCAGGCTATGGAGGAGACGTTACGGCAGAACCCCGCTCGTGCGTTTGCCTTCATACTTGCGCGTAATACACATCAAAATACACTTCAGGTTTTGCTGCAGTTTCACTCCATGTCGGGGTGTCGCTACAGCAGCTATTGGCTAGGACGCCACAGAGTGGAGATCGCTCTGCATTTTATGACCAATTTAGGAAGTTGTTTTTCGTTTCAGGAACAAGAAACAAATCCGGGAGGAGAATTGGCTCATCACCATGAAAATTATTTACTGCCAATTTGCAACCGTGTCGGCCGTAAACTCGCCAAAGCAAAACAGCTTAGCGAACGAGTTTTTTTTTTTTTTTTTCTCCACCTCTTGTCACACATACATATCCACATGTACGGTACAATCGTGGTCTCCCGGGCGGAAAGAGGATTCGCGCCGCCTGCGCTTACAAACACAGTTGCCTTCACAGAAACTATCCGGGCGGGGGGGAGAGAGAGAGAGAGAGAGAGAGAGAGAGAGAGAGAGAGAGAGAGAGAGAGAGAGAGAGAGAGAGAGAGAGAGAGAGAGAGTACGCCATCAAACGGACGAATCACGAACAATGTTACGACCTGCCATCTACGGTGTACAAGATTTGGAGATGAATGCGCAGCACCCGGCCACAAGGCGACGCTGTACTTGTCTTGTCTGGCGTCGATCACATGATGTACGCCGGTCATTAACGCAAGAGCAAACGCAGAAGTATAAACCAGGCTTAGTGGGTGTTTTTAGGACAAAAAAAAAAAAAACAGGCCTACTTCAACTCAATGGAGAAAATGGCTGTAAGGAATGACTGCTCCCAAATTAGTCCATTAAATCGAGGTTCCACTCCACTTTTCTTTTTGAAAAATGTAATTTTAGAAAAAAAATATATGACTTCTTCGGTAAGACATACAATCATTATTCTTGAAAAGATTTTTTTCTTGAAAGAATACTCACTTGTTTCTTTAAAAAAATACACATAGCTTTCTTGAAAAAGATTTTTTTTTTTTATAACTATATATATAGCTTACTAAATTATGACTTCAGTCATACTGCAACTTTATCAATTATACATGATACAATTATTCCCGTAACATGCCGTTAATCTAACACAGAATAATTGTTTTGTTCTGTGTGGTTACTTTGTAGACTAATCATCATAGGACGAAAGTAATGTCGATCTGAGTGGAAAAATTAATGAATTAAATACGCTGTGGGGCCTCAACTCACCCTCGCACCGGGATCTCCAGGAGGTCCTGGAGGACCCTGCAGTCCTGGGGTTCCTGGGACACCCTGAAAAAAACACAAATGCATACTTTGAGTTCATTATATCCCAAAGCTCACCGCAGGCGGTCCATCCAGCGCTCACGGTGCATCGGCCAACAAAGACAGAAGCAAAGATGGCTTCAAAAAGACCTCAAAATTCGACAACCCCCCCCCCCCTACCCTCATCACACTCCACCACCAACACTCTTTCCATAAAGGCACCCCCTCCTTTATCCCCTTTTTAGCTGTTCTCCATGTGTGCAAGGCAGACAGGAAAAAACGTGATACTCACTGCCTGGCCGGGGGATCCTTGGGGTCCTTCTATAAGCATACCCTGAAAAAAAAAAAGAAGCAAAAGAGTAGATAATACAGTAGCGTTACAAATAACAGACGGCTGCTGCGGGTTTGAGGTTGAGCAGTTTACGTATTGCTACACGCAGTATTTCATTGATGGCTATGTGTGTGTGGTCACACTTTTGGACAGGATACAACGCAGATGGTACGGGAGGAGTAACCGTTTCCCTTAATATTAGGGTTGTATAGCTTAGACTATACGGAAAGAGTCGCATATGTCACGTATTCGCTGAAAATAAGCCAGAAAATCTTCAACATACGCATTAAATGTCAGAGTCTGACTACTGTACATTCAATTTGTTTACAAATTAACAGCCACTTGGCAGATTACCTGCAGGTAACTTCATGTATTTGACAGCCAGGTCTGTATTGTAGTAGCAACTAGACCCATTGTTAATCTTTAAATGAGTCAGAAGTTAGCTGTATCTGGCCAGTGAGCTGCTAGCTAACATAAGAACATCATGATTAAAATCTAAACATTAACTTTCTTTGAGGTTAATTTTAAATGGGGAAATAATCACTTGTTAGCTTTAGAGTTAGCATTTGCTATTAACTCATTCGCTCCCAGCCATTTTCACAGAAGCAATCCCGTTCGCTAATGGCTGCTTTACTGGATTTTGACTGATTTTGCAAAGCCCACAGAATATTGTGTTCTACTGCAATAAAAAACATGGAACCTATCAAAAGAAAGATTAAAGTCTCTTCTTCATCAGGAATATTTATATATAATATATATTTCTATCTGTTTTCGTTTTGCAGCAATTAGCATTAGAACATAGCTGAGTTTCATTTAAAATTGTGAGTAATTGAGCTTTTTTTCAACATGGCCCTGGTTGAGCTCTTTGCTCTGCTGCCACCTGCTGGCCGTGTGTGTAATAGCTACCATTTCTGCAACTGTTCTTTGCAGTTGAGAGCCTGCATCAAAGCCTTCTGTATGCTCTAGCATAAAACAAAAACAAAAACGTATAAATACGTCTTTGGGACACGTAAAACATAAAAAAAAACACATTTATAAGTTATTGGGAGCAAATGAGTTAATAGTTTAGATACGTTGTCAATTATGTGGAGCTTATATGAGTGTATATGGTCAGTTGTTAGCTGTAGGTAGCTAGGTAGGCATCGTTTAACGTCAAAAGCCGCACCTAAAATCTACAGTACACCATATCAAAACAGCAAGTCAGATGTTCGCTGTAGCTTATCAACTAACTAAGATCTATTGCAGTAACACGTTAACTGTCATTGTATACCAAAGGCCTTTTCACACCACTTAACAGCCACTGAAGAACCCATTCATCGTGTATGTGCTTGTGAAGGTGCAGTGTCACGTCAGGTGGGCTTTTGCCTTGTGTTGAAAAAATTGTTCAACTTGAAAGCAGTTTTGCTATGACATCAGACGATGCATCTAATAGGAGAGGGTTGGCACAGTGATTTCAGAGTGCTAACAATAAATAGACCAACCAGCAGGAAAAGAATCCATGGCATTTCCTAGTAGGCTTCTATAGCAGAGGTGGGCATTTCCACAAATCATCAATTCACATCAATGATGATACCCACCTTCCACACAATGCTTCCACATTTTCGGCGAATGATTTATGATGCAAAGCCTCACAGAAATACACGGGAAGAAAAGGACCGTCTGTTTCTACACTCACCCCGATCACGTAAAGCTGCTTCAGTCAGTGGTCAGTCCGTGTATTTTTTTGAGGCTTTGCGTCATTGTGCACTTGTCGAAAGGTGAGCATACTTTCTGGACCTGGATTCCTCATCAACCCTGATTATTTTTTTGGCAACCAAAACCTGCTAAAAGTAGCTTTGGGACATAAACTCGGCGATTAGCAATAATACATAGTTAGGTATAAAATGAGTGTGTGTTTGGACTCAAACAAGTGGGATGAGTATTGTGGAGTTGATGTTAAAATATGACTTACGGGCTCAATGACAGCAGGCTCTCCCTTCTCTCCTTTCTCTCCCAGGTAACTTTGACTTCCTCCCACCTGTGGACATGACAGGAAACCTTTTCTTAAACACATCAATGCATGTTTATGATGGGGTGGGCAAGAACGTGAAAAGGCCAGACTGACGAGCAGCAGGAGATAGTGATAAAAGTGCCGCAGACTGCTGACTACTGTTCATGAAGATTTAAGTAGCGCTCTGCTGCCTGCTTGGAAAAATAAACCTCAGGAATAATACAGCCAGGGGTTATAATTTGGACTCCCATTTAGTAAGCTTCCTTACTAGACATTAAAAAAAAAAAAAAAAAAAATTAAAAAAAAACCCGACCCCAACTACAGGGGTGGTTACCTGACACTATCCATACAATGACTTCACATGAGTGGAATTCCCAAAGCCCCACAAGAAGGACAGTGTCCAGCAGTTTGTGAAAGTCATGGAGGACTTTTGCGGTGTGCTGGGATTGTAGCCCGGAGAGCGCTAATAGCATGTTGGCGATTAACCCCACAAGGTTAGTCACTTCCTGCCTTAGAGAATCTTCATCTCATAGACACTGGAATAAGTACTTGGTTATAATATAGACAATTCAATTTAAATTTAATATTGCTGGTTTCATCGCCAACTGCGGAAGTGTATAATATTGTTTGAGTCATATTCTTTCGTGTTTAGTATCCATAGGATTTCAAAACAGGGTTCACGTTTCATGTCAGGTTTAGGATTTCAAAATAGTCAAGTAAGGATTTGGGTTTCAGGAAGGAATTAGGATTTCAAAGTAGGATTCCAAATCAGGGGCCAGGTTTCAAGCGGCAGGGTTAGTTTTAAATTAGGTAAAGCATTGGTTAGTATTTCAAAGAAAGGCTAGTATTTCAAACTAAAGTTTGGTTTCCAACAAGGATTTGGATCCTGGGTTTGGGTTTCAAAAATGGTTAAGGAGTCAGATTGGAATTAGGGTAGTGTTATTCCGACACCATTTTTTGGCCCACTATACCGATTCCGATACCCAGTTTTGCAGTATCGGCTAATGCCGATACCGTACCGATACCTAGTTTGTTTTTTTTCCCCCAACATTAAAAAGCTGCCCTGACATTGGTTCAGAGCCTTCAAGGGCCAATAGGATATCTTGGCTCGGCATGCAGTGAACACTAGAGGTGTGCAAAATTTCCGATTCTTAGATTATTCACGATTCGGCCGTGGGACAATCGAGAACGATTCACAAACGTCCAAATTCCGATTATATAAATATGCCAAGGGAAGCGAAACGAGCGAAAAGTACGAGGAACTGAAACGCAGTAGCGCGCGCGGTCTTCGGGACGCTTTTTGGGACGGACCGAGAGTACACATCCACAACTCACGCCTCGAGATTCAAAACAACAACAAGCATGGCTGAGCTGACCAACCCACCTCTTCGTGAGATCAGACCTGCTCCGAAAAGGCAAACAACTTGAGGCGGAAGTATCAGCTAGCTGGCTGCAGTGCGTCGGTTAGCGTTCTACAGGGCGTCGCGCAGTGATACGAACGAACGAACAAAAAAGTAGTGGCTGGCGGTAATGGCGTCTGACTTTATTCAGAAAAGAGTATTGTGATGGAAATGTATCACGCTTTTGAAAACAAATAGTTTTTAGAAGAAAAACGCTTTATTTCCGAGACCCCAGCCATCTTGCTGGACTATTTTCTTTTTTTATTTTCTTCTCGTCCAACGTCGAACCAGAACTGGTGTCACCGATCGCACACACGGGAGGTGAGGATCAAATTGAGATTCATGTTAAAAAAGCCGAACGATCCCATTAATGTTTACACGTTCATGTTTACACAAGTTAAAAAGCAGAAAAGCACTTGAGGGTTTTTTTTTTTGTACCTCTGAGAAACTTTAATGTTTACGTGTTCATCTTTACACAACTTAAAAAGCAGGAAAGCACTTTTTTTTTTTTAGGCATTTGTATTGAAGTAGTAGTTCACATTGTCTTTCATTTATACCTCAATGCACTTTTGAGTGGATAAAAATAATATATTTTTGCTCAGTGCTATGTTTTATTCTGTTGAAGACTGAATATACTTAAAAGCTGTTGTTACAGAATGAGGACTTGAGTATTTTATTTACTGTTTTGAACTGTTAACTTGATACTGAAATAGTAGTTTATGTAGGCCTGAGAGGACTTTTGTACTATTTTTGTAACTAATGTACGAAACATTAAAAGCACAAAAATACATTGTTTTTTTTCTGCTGCCTGGGGGGGAAATCAATAATCGTTTTATAATCGAATCGTAGCCTCTGAATCGTAATCGCAATCGAATCGTGAGGTGCCCCAAGATTCCCACCTCTAGTGAACACGTCACACATCAGTGAATGTTGTGCACAATCAAGACACAAGATGCTGCATCCAAAGTCCTATATTAGCGTCGGAAATAATGGTATCGGCATGTTACTTGTTTGTACTTGCCGATGCCGATTCCACTGTTTTAATGCAGTATCGGTGTCTCTCCCGATACTGGTATCAGTATCGGAACAACACTAAATTAGAGTCAGGGTTCAAGTTTCAAATTTGGCTTTCATGACAGAATTACTGCTTCAAAATTGGGTCTCAAGCCAGGGTTAAGGTCTTAAATTTGGAGTTCCAAACAGAGTTAGGGTTTTAAAACTAGGATTAGGGTTTCAAATTATGGTTTCAAGACGGGTTGAAAGACAAGCTTTAAGGTTTCAAATAATTTCAAAGTAGAATTTCATGACACTGCAAGCAAAGGTTAGGGTTTCAAATTACGGTTTCATGACAGGGTTGGTGTTCCAAACCAGTTAGGGTTTCAACACAGGGTTAATGATTCATTCAAATTTGGTTTTCAAGACAAGGTGTAGAGTTTCAAAGTAGCGTTATAACCAGAGGCGCTACTAAGGTAGGGCTGCAAATTAGAGTTTCAAACAGGTGTTTAGGATTACAAATTAGGTTTTAAAACCAGTGTTAGGGTTGCAGATTTGGATTTCAGGACAGGATAAAGGTTTGAAAAGACAAGGGTTCAAGCCAGGTTTATAACTTCAATGTAGAGTTCCAAGGGCTAACACTTGGGTAAGACTCAACACGACTTGACTGGTGACATGAACTGACAGTAAACACAATGAGACCACAAAGATGGAAAGAAACCAGGCAACTAATGCTGCATTCGAGGATAGTCGAAAGTCGGAGTTATCCCAGCTTTTCTGAGTTCCAAACTGAAAGCGTTCAACACGGAAGTAAACAACCAAAATGGCGGCTAGTGATAAATTGTTTTTTTTATTCTGGTCCTCAAAACAGATTTTGACCTCCAGCTAACTTGCCTTCTCGCACTTTTGCTTCATTTATTGTATTTATCTTATTTCATGAGCATTTCATACAGTTCAGTAGTTCACTGTATAATTTTATGCAGGGAGATATCGGCAACTGTCACGTATGTTGTGTCACATGAAGTTATGTTGAATAATTATGAATGAAGAAAGCTATCTCGTTTTATACTCGAGTAAATTGTGTTTTACCATTCACCGTCTGTATTTTGAAATGGGTCGCCATTGTAGAATGACATCACATTGTGGTCAGTTGGTGAAGTCAGGGTACTTTTTTTTTTTTTTTACCGTGGGATTTCCGAGTTCCTGTGTTCCCGTACACACATCCTGGTTTGAAGTCGGAAAAGTCCAACTTCCCACTTTCCTTGAATGCAGCATATATATAAGCAAACTGATGAGACAACATGAAACACCTGGACAAGACACGACTGGCTGAGGGAGCTGATTGAAAGAAACATTGGACCAGCTTGATGAGCACAGGTGAAAATGAAAACTTAATGATCAGGACAAGGCATAAGAAAACAAGACTTAATGTGATGACAGTTAGGGTTCCAAATTGGGCTTTTACACAAGGTTTAGGTTTTCAAACATGGGGAGATTTTCTGTCAATTTATTTTAAAAGACCCTGATCGATGTGCTTTGCTTTAAAAGCATAATACTTGGTCATGGTGTAACGCATCAGTAGGAAACATTGTCTAAACTGAACAGGTCACTGGGTTACAGAGTTCATGTCAGCAGTGACAGAGAGGTTAACATCTGCAAAATCCTCGAAGGTGTCTACGCTTCAAGCTACAACCCGACACCGTCTGAAACAACAAACACCCCGAAACAACAAACACTCGCTGCATTCCAAAACTTGCATTCCTGATCACCAGCACACCTTACTAATACCCTCCACTTTCATCACTTACGCCGCTCTCCCTGAAGTCGGTTTCGGCCGGAACGCCAGGGCCAAACTCTTCCTCCCCCGTGGAACTCTTGGTTTCAGTTGTCGTGCCATAGTCGCCATAGTTGCCGTAGTCGTAGGGTGTCTCCTCGGTCTCCTCCCCTTCAATCAGGTCGTATTCCCTGAATTCGTTTGTATCGGTGCCGGCGTCCACGTTGTCGTTGGTGTCCACTGAGGCGACGGTCTCTACAGCAGGAGTTGGGTCTGCCCCGACCTGTTCCACGCCTGTGATGTAATCGTCAACATTTCCCTCTTCGTATGTCTGGGAAAGATCCCGGAGGGGAAGAAGGGAGAAGACATGAACATTTAGGAGGCAAGTATATTATGAGTAGACCCACAATATTTCGAGCAGTCCATGCCTGACGAAATAGAATAGAAAGTCTGACGATTTGGTGTGAAGTGGCTTTTTTAGGGTCATTTTAGTAATCCGTCAATTCGTCCGAGAGATTTTGTGTGGTTGCTACCAAATATGAGTGCAATCAAATTTTACATCATCATAGATTGTCTCCTGCTTAAACCTAGAGCAGATTGTTTCTGCATGTACTGAGAAAATTATTAATAATAAAAAAATGTCATCTTGAATATGTTAAGAAAGTGAACAATTGCTCTGTCATCCTCATCCGCATCAGCACGAACATTTCATGGCCTTATTTGACCCGTGACTACTCACGAGTTTCCTGGATTTTTGATTCCTGGATCTGACACTTTTCTAGTACAGATACCACATTTAATGCATCATCCCTCCATAACCTTTTGTAGTCATCAGTCAAGGTGGAAAACACTATTTCAAAACTAATTGAAACTAGCTTTTCTGCAACAAGTAGCACAAACTATTATTGCCATATTGAGTTTTATGCCACCATGCGTCGAGCAGACAACGTGGCTTACGGAAAACAAACGGCCATACTGTTCCCATTTAACCCCCGAATGTTCTTCATTAGGGTGCTGTTTATGTTTGCAATGATTAAGCACAAATTAAGTGCTGCCAAATTCTGGATATGTCAGATGCACGCAAAAGGGAGGGAAGATTTGTCTGTCTGCCTACCAGTTTTCCATTGGTTATGCTTCGCTGAATAACAACGATTTCCTGCTGTGGCCATCTTTACGACGTTGTTTCTCGTGGGGAAAAACTGTAGCATATGCAGCTTGCTGATTTTGACCAAATAAGGGTATTGACCACCATCTTTACATTTCTAAAAACTTTCCAGAAAGTGGATGCTAGTATCAAGACAGCTGATGAATGTGGAATATTAGAGTAGATTTTAAATAATTTTTACAATCTAATGTCACTCGCCTCAAATTGACGTGACTTACTTGACTCATCCATCTTAGTGATTCGAGTGAGACAAATTCTTAAGCATTAGACTGTATCGATGACTCTTAATTAAATATGGTTCTTGACATAAAAAAATAAAAATAAATTACATGGCTCGCCGTGGGCGTTTCAGGCTGACTTCCATCCACAATGGTGTAGTCGTAATCGGTGAAGTAGTCGCCATCTACGAAGGTCTGAAATCAGAAACAAAAATGTACAACTTACCGGTACTGAATATGCAAAACATAATTTTAAATAGTGAATGGTGAGCAACGAGAAATTAATCAAATTATAGCAAACAATATAGCAATTTTTTTTTATGATGGCTCTGCCATTTTTAAGACCTCTGAATTGCAGATGTAAGGCTAAAGAAGGCTATCTTTTCAAATTTTTAAAAATACTTATAATTTGCCTTATTAGTTACCATACAGCCGGGAAAAACAAATTTGCAACAGGTTTCACATAACTTTGCCATCCATATAAATGCCATGTTGAACTGTATTATGGGCTACTATAGGCTCCGCATGAGAATGAATTTGTCAATTAATCATCATTTTTAATGGAATAAATGTTTTGAACATTCCATTGTGTGTATACTGAGGAGTGGTGTCATATGTATGGAGCTCAGCTATGTAGGATCACTTTGACATTTATTTGGTTTATTTCTACAAAAAGTCATTTAGTGTAAAGGTACATCGATACACTGAGTTCCTAGACAAAACATGATGTATGGGACAAAAAGTGTAATTGCTTCACTCTCTAGCCATCCACTGCATAAACAATTACAGTAAAGCTCAGCCTTATGGCTAGTAATATGCTTTTGGCAATACATCAAACTTGTTCATTCATTTGGAACAGCATCAAAATTCTACGGTTACACTTTTTGCATCCTTCGGTTCCTAAAAAGACAGGCTCTTCACGTTGCACTTTCTTGACTTTTGACTGCCAATAAAATGTTTTAAAATGACCAATTTTACTGCGTAGCTGTTTGAGTGTTGGCCTATTAAAAACCCAAATAAAACCTGAAAGATATTAAACTGGGCATAAAACCAAAAAGGAAAATAGAGACAGATAAAAGATGGACAAGAAGAGCACGCTTGTTATTCATGACAGCATCGGCCATGAAAACGGTATTAGTAGCGGCGGTACCTCAGTCTTGGCTCCTTCGGTTGGGGCAGTTTCTGTGGTGAGCGTTCCTTCGCTGTAGTCATAGAAGTCACCATAATCATAGTTAGTAGTGTACTGTAAAAGGGGAAGAAGAAATGGACGGGAAAGGATGCAGTCAATCCATCAATACCGTCATGTAAATACACCAGCACAATGTCATATTGTACAGTATTTACATGGCAAGTGAGAGCAAGGCTGAGTTATACTCGACATGCTATTTTAGAAATAACATGTTCAAATAAATCACATCCATATGAACAGAAAAAAAATAATAATATATGGATGAAAATAACAATAAATCTTGTTTGCTTCCAAACAAGTTATTACGTGGTCAAACATGACGCGTTGCTACACGTAGGTCTCAATGTCAACAATAGCCAGAGGCATTCATTAATGGGGCCTCATTAACAGTGAGTGTGCAGTCCTGACTCATGGTGGGAAAAGGCAAAATTACAGGAGCAAATAGCAGCCACTAAATGACTTATAGCGTTAAATAAACGTGCGGCCTGAGCTCTAAAATAGCCCACATGGATGCGGTGCAAAAAAATCAGCTTCGGTGATATAATGTTGCTGTTTATTTACAGCCTAGCAGTTGAGCCACTCAGGACAAACCACACAGGAAATGGATGCAACTTTCTGTGATTAGCATACAATCTGGGAATTGATGCTAGCCTAAGCACCAATTCAGAAAGCGTTTACACTAACTTCAAAAGTAGACTCGAAGGCACGCTTTAAAAAATAGCTAAGCATTGCTGTCCCACGACTATTGAGTTAGTCATATTTTCTTTTTGGTGGGGAGGAGTACAAAGGGATTTACAGCAAAATGACTCATTAAGTGTGTTACATTTGTCAAGAGTACAGATAAAAATGGGGGCTCTTGTTCTCTGTGTTCCCAGTACGTATGTGGATGTGCCTTTACATTTAAGGTTCACATAAACTTCCAAACACATAATCAAATTTACACAAAGATTAACTAAGAATACATGGAGCTAAACTATGTGTGGCTATCTACAACTATTGTCTATCAGATTAAGTGGAGTAAAGGTTTTATAGTAATGTATTCTAAATTCATCATCAACACCTTTGCAAATGTCAAAGGTAGAATCAAAAGATTTGCTATGCTAACCTTAAACTAATGATGTCACAGTTTACTGAAAGGAGGCATGCTATTGATGTTTGGACTTTACAAGAAAGAAGAAACATGTTTTGAAGTTGTACTTGACAAAAAAATAAATAAAAACAAACTACTGATGTTACACTTTCCTTAAAAGAAAGCACCTTCTTGGTGTTGCATTTTCCTAAAAACAAACAAACAAACAAACAAACAAACATTGCTTTTATTTTTCTAAAAAGAAACGATTTCCACTGCTACATATGATGAAGTGTTTGTTTGAGAATCTTTCATTTCTTGGATAATTAACGGTGCTACCATTTAGTAACACCCTTTCCTCCCACCGTGCATTTATTGACAGTTTAACAATACTGACGACGTAAATTAAACTCCAATTCCTGATATGTATTACAGGGATTAATATTAGTCCCCTGGACAACTGTTGACATTGTGAGAAAGTGATAAAAGGCACAGTGTTGGCTCAACATCCGTCCGGAGGTCACGCTAGGAGCGAAGGCCCGGCCAGACAGGCGAGACAGTCTGACAAGAAGGGAGAGCGGGAGGGTTGATGGATTGTGGGGGCGTGGATTTACGACGGTGAAGTGCTTGGCTGGGAGTTTCACCGCGAGGCTCGGATGAAATTGGAATTGGACGGGGACTTGTGCACACATATGGACACGCACTCCCGTATCACTCCCGCTTCCTCTTTGCTTTTATCCCGGGTCGCACACATGTGGCTGACAACTGCAAGTGACGGCAGGGTCAAGGCGGTTGCTCCCTGGCGGAGGTTTCCATACACATCCATATGTAAATCTGTCTAATAGTCTTTAATGAGGGGCACTGCATGAAACATTTGTAAAAAATTAAGTATTGCTGTTGTTCTTTCCTAAAAGGAAAACACACAATAGATGTTAGACGTTCCTAAAAAGAAGACGAACCATTGATGCTGGAACTTCCATCATAAGAAAAATTACTGCTGTTGCTCTTTCTTATAAGGAAACCAAACTATTGATGTTGTTCTTTCCTAAAAGAAGGCAAACTCTTGATGCTGCACTTCCCTAAAAACAAAAACAAAGATCTCCTCCATGCACATTTATAATGAATAAATCTGTCTAAAAAGCTATAATGAGAGGGACTGCGCGGAACATTCCAGCTATAATGTTGCCGGTGAATAAACTATACGTGCAGCCAAGCTGTCTCACTCTCTCTCTCGCTTGTCTCCGCTTGACAGCCTCCACTAGAGCGAACTTGATGATGATGAAGCAACATTTTCCAGCCACTTCTTCCACACTTGAACTCAAGTGAGTGAGAGAGAGAGAGAGAGAGAAAAAAAAATTCCAGGTATTGGGAGTCTTGCTGCATGGAGGGAAAGGAAAAAAGGTTGGATTTCGGGTAGCACAGCCTGCTGAACTCGTTAGTGATATAAATCACGGGGCCACTCCAAAGCGGGGCTCGGGTCGGGCTTGGCGGCAGAGACAAAAAATGGGGAAAGTTTTCCAGAGTGAGCTCATCAGTTATTTGGTCAAACACTTGACGGAAAAATGTCAGCTGACAGCAGCAGCTCTTATTAGAGACGTAACACACAAAAAATGAGTGAAAACTTTGAAGGGCAAGGAATCATATTCCGTCACTATGGATGACCTACACTTCACTATAAGGGAGTGCACAACCTTGTGATTTCCCACAGCCAAAAGCTACTAATCAAAATATGGGGGGGTGGGGGGGGGGGGGGGGGGGGTGATTTATGAAGACAGAAATGTCCACAAAGCAATTCTTTAAATAGATATATAGAAATGTTTTCAGTTTTGTCAATTTCAAAATGTATTTGTATAATTTGAAGGGCAACGAACTTAAAATTGTAGTTGAAATGGCAGTTGAAGCATGTGATGTCTCCTAGCCAATCATCAAAAGTAGTGGCGGTAGTAGTGGTTGTTGTTATAATAATCATAACAAAAAAAAATAAAAAATAAATAAAAAATAAAAAAAATAAAATAATAATAATAATAATAATAATAATAAACGCGGGCGGCACGTGGCTGACTAGTTAGCACGTTCCCACCCCAGTGCTGAGGACGCAAGACTGAGTCCAGGCTTCGGCCTTCCTGGGTGGAGTTTGCATGTTCTCCCCATGCCTGTGTGGGTCTTCTCCTGGTACTCCGGTCTCCTCCCACATTCCAAAGACATGCATGGCAGGTTAATTGTGCACTCTAATTCTCCCTAGGTGTAAATGTCCAGATATTCAGGATGTCAATTGAGTATACTGCCCGAAGCCGGCTGGGATAGGCTCCAGCACTTCCGCAGCCCTTGTGAGGAAAAGCGGTTAAGAAAATGGATGGATGGATAATAATAATAATAATAATAATAATATTAATAATAATAATAATAATAATAATAGTAATAATAATAATAATAATAATAATAATAATAATAATAATAATAATATAAAGTTAAGATGTCCTGAAATAAAGTAAATTGCTAATTTTTTTTTGATATTTTCAGTAGAATATTGAAAGTAATTTTATACCAGGGAACCTTATTTTTTAACTTGAACCAACACACCTCACTGACTGAAGACGGTCGAACCATGTGACTTCCCTCCACAAAAGAGCAAGTAAAATAAAATAATAAAAGATTGGAGTTGCAATTGCCTAAAAATAAACTAATACATTATATGCGTGTTCAATATTTTTTGTGTACATTTGACGTCAGGAAGAATCACATTTGGTAACTTGAGCCAAAATGGATGCCACACACCTGGCTCTAAGGCAGTAAGGCATGTGACTCTGCAGAAATTAGCAAATAATAATAATAATAATACTAATAATAATAATAATAATAATAATAATAATAATAATAATAAGAAGAAGAAGAAGAAGAAGAAGAAGAAGAAGAATTAAACAGACTCAAGAACTCTTTTGTCCACCATGCCATTGTACTCTACGACTCCTCACTGTGGGGGGAGGAGGGTGTAGAGTGCACTTCACTTCACAAATATGGCACTTTACTGTACTGTACTGTACTATACTGTACTGTATTTAATTTAATTTGATTTATTTAATTCAATCTCTGGTGTAATAACCTTATTTATTGATTGATTGAATTTTTATTATTATTTTTAATTATTATTATTCTTATTAATTATTCTTATTAATTATTATTATTATTATTATTATTAGTAGTAGTAGTAGTAGTATTAATTCAATCTCAAGTCTAATAACCTTATTTATTGATTGATTTAATTTTTATTTTTTATTTTATTACCTGTTCTTATTGCTGCTGGAAATGTAAATTTCCCAGAGGGAGCCATCCCAAAGGGATCAATAAAGTCAAGTCTAAGTCTAAGTCTAAGGAATATGTTTTCATAATTAGAGAGGCAAAGAACTATCCATCCATCCATTTCCTTAACTGCTTACTCCTCACAAGGGTCGCGGGGGTGCTGGAGCCTATCCCAGCTGGCTTTGGGCAGTAGGCGGGGTACACCCCAAACTGGTTGCCAGCCAATCGCAGGGCACACAGAGACGAATGACCACTCACTCACAAGCACACCTAGGGACAATGAGAGTGCTCAATTAACCTGCCATGCATGTCTTTGGAATGTGGGAGGAGACCGGAGTACCAGGAGAAGACCCACGCGGACACGGGGAGAACATGCAAATTCCACCCAGGAAGGGCGGAGCCTGGACTTGATCTTGCGTCCTCAGTATTGGGAGGGGAACGTGCTAACTAGTCAGCCACCCAATATAAAATAAATATAAATAGAAATAATATAAATATAAATAAATAATATAAATAATGGTAATATAAACTGAGGGCAAAAAGATATACGCAAAAAAAAAAGGTACCATTAAATGTAATGAAAGTCATTTATGTGATACTGCTGTATAAATGTTAGTAATAAAATGATCATAAATTATTTTGTAAAAATTTAACAATGTATGATCATATTTGCACAATTTAATATGTGAATGTCGACTTTCCTTGTAGAGTGTTCCCTCACTTTTCGCGGGTGTTACGTTCCACGCCAATCCACGGTAGGTGAATTTCCGCGAAGTAGAGGACGGTAAAAAATTTTAAAAGTTTTTTTTTTTTTTTTTTTTTTGGGATGGCGAGTTACACCTCTACTGAGCCATAATGAAGCCACCACACATTTCCCACCCTTCCAAACACTTGTTGACATAGTAAATATAATAAGAAAAATTGATTGGTTTGAGTAATAATCTCTGAAAAACCCACAAAATAGCGAGGTACAACCCAAGATAAACCCCGTAATATACGAATTTTGGACCTAAATACAAATCAGTAATAAGTGAACCGCAAAGTAGCGAGGGACCACTGCATTCCTTTTTCTACTGACCTCTTCTTCAGGTTCCTGGGCTTGGGGGGTGTCCTGGTGGTTGGGGGTTTCACAGTCGGGGCTGTAGTGTTCACAGTAGTCATATGCGGCTCGGGGGTCTGCAACGATCAGCAGCTGCTGGATGTCACCCTGGACCATGACAAAGACAGACAATGTGAGCTAAAACCCCACAAAATAGACCCAAATCGAGTGTTCACATACAAAGAGTCTGCGGCTTCTACTTGATTAACACAGCATGGCGATCATAAAAGGTGACAGTAAAAACACAACAAGCAGGATGTGGTAGAGCACGATAGGCCGTAATCCTCCTGATATAAAAGATCATTAATCAAGGCTCAAGGCGAATCTGCAACCTATTGTAGCATCTGCCACGGGAGAGGCTGCCAGTCCCCGTGCACAGCAGATAAATAACCAAGGTCTGTAGTTATCGCAGGACGTCTGGTTTTCATGAGCTTTTGGAAAAGGAAATTACATCTGCACCGCTAACTCTGTCGTCAGCCAACACGCCTCACTCTTAGGCAAGTTGAAGAATGTGACCACTTCCAGCCAAACAGCAAATGAAATTAGTGTGAATAAACAGTTATAACATTGTAAATGTCCTAAAATATTTTTAAAATTTTTACTTTAGATTTATTTTCTATCTTTTTTTTTTTGTATAATTTTGACACACAAGATGTTATATTGGGTAACTTAAACCCTTAAACATGTCTCAGTATAAATGTAGTGGAACCCGGTGACTTTTCCCTGCCAATCAGTAAACAAATGAAAAATAACAACAAAGCTGTATAAAGTCATAAATGTTTTCAAATAAACTGTAAAGGTAGTTTTGTACAATTTTGAAGTGCAAGAAACTCGGTTTGTTAACTAAAACCTGTAGGATGTCAACTCAGGACGCATGTAAGGAATTAATTCAACATACGTGCTCTTTCTTTAGCTTTGATTGCTCAGTAGTGTGATGTTATCCATCGAATATAAAAGTGGTAGGCAAGTTTCTGCATTCTGGCTGCCCAGTCAGTATAACAAGGATTTGTTATTAAAGTGAAGTTAAGTTGTTGTACTTTAACTTCTTTTTACACTTGTCTGACAGTCAAGTTGCTACACATTCTTCATACTACGAGACAGTGTTGTTACAAATGATGCAGCGTGCACTAAGACGCAACAACAAGCCGGGCAGCATAGTGCTTATTTGTCTGTTTGTCTAGTCTTTGTTGTTGTTAATGCGCAGGAAGTTGTTGATATCCGCTTCACATCCTCAGTTCTACGTTTATTAATTCTGTGTCGTAGGATGTTTACGTTGAAATGTCAGTCCGACAGGGAAGCCCACAAGACAACATGCACTTCATGCTAAGCTAAGCTCGATACATTGACCATTCGAGCCAATTAAGTTAAGAGTTAAACTTAACTCTATTTTCCAATGCAGACATGAACTCAACACATTCAGGATTTAAAAAAAAAGTTACAATCAACCTTTTTATTAGCCTAAATATACTAAACATAAGCTAAACATGACACATTTGGCTTTTATGCTAAGATCAATTCAAATTATTTTAGAACACCCAAAACCTAAATTTACCATTTTCTGTCTTCACGCTAAACTAAACAAGGCATTTGACTCTTAGCCATCATGCTAAGCTAATAGCCTTCATGATAAGTTAACTTTTGCTAAATTAAACTCAATACTTCCTGTTTACAGCCTGAGCTACATCATATACGCTATTGCCTTCTTGCTAAGCTAAATGCAACACATACACTTAAATTTGATAACTCTCAGCCTGCCTGCAGACCTAAACTCAACACACTCAGCCTTCAGTTAAAACAGACTAAAGCTATGTTAAACTCCAAAGGAGGCAATTCCAGGTCCTTTCGGTTGAGTAGAAGCACCTTTGGCTGGGTTCTCTGCCACCTGTGTTGTACATTACTCTTTATCATACACCCTAACCTAAACTCTTTAGTCTTTAGCATACACGCTAGCCTAAATGTGAAACGTTCAGCCTTCAAGTTAAGTTAAATCATGTGCCGCTGGTCACATTTCCATATTATAACTACAACATTCATAGAAAATCACAATGTCCAATGCTACTCATGTGATACTTGGAGGCTGCTAACACTCCAACCTAAACTAAAATCCATCCAGTGATTTTCTGCCGCTTATCTGGGGTCGGGTCATGGGGGTAGCAACTTTAGCAGAGAAGCCCAGACTTCCCTCACTCCAGCCACTTCGTCCATTTCCTCTGGGTGAAACCCAACATATTCAGGCTAAAGGAGTGTAATTAATTAGCATATCGTTATACACGCTATGCTACACACAGCATGTATGGCATTCTAATTATATCAACTCTTAAAGCACATACTAAACTAAATGCCGCATCTACCAGCCAGAATGTGCACTTTTGGCATTTATGATCACCTAAACTCCTAGATTCCTACTACAATATAGACTAAAAAAAAATTGCCACATTCAGCCCTCAAGCCATGTTAAGATAAACTAATGTAGTCTACACACATCCAGCTTAATGTGAAACTAAACTTGAATTCAACTCTTTTAACTTGCACAACTTGACAGATTCAGCCTTCACATTTATTTAAAATCAACCATTTTAATCTAGATTCTAAACTCAATGCAACAAAACTGAAGCTGAAGAAGTGCCATTTCGAGTTTGCATATTTTATTGTTTTATGTCTCACTAACGACGGTTAACTTGTTTTTACACTTGTACGAATAATAAAATGATAGTTTGAACACTGCCCATAGAGTTTTAAAAAAACAAGATGGTGACAGCTTCACTCTGGCACAACTCTCTCTCTCTCTCTCTCTCTCTCTCTCTCTCTCTCTCTCTCTCTCTCTCTCTCTCTCTCTCTCTCTCTCTCTCTCTCTCTCTCTCTCTCTCTCTCTCCCTCCCTCCCTCTCTCTCTCTTAGATGACATCACTCTGGCCTGCCCCTGACACCAATCAGGGCCCACATTTGTCCAGCTCAGGAGGTGACACACCATCCAGCTGCTTACTCCTCCTGTATGTGAAAAACTCACATGCTTTATTTCTTTTTGCATTTCTGATTGCACTTACACAAGCGATGTGGGAGTGGAACAACACACGCAGATGGAATTTGAGAAAAAAAAGTCGCACAAGGACAACAATTAGCCGAGGGAAGTGTGCCTAACACTCTCCAGATTCCCATCCCGACCGCGGGTTTTAGTAGCAGTGGCAAAGTCTGAAGAAGTCTGCTGAGATGAGAGCAATGGTGCTTTATGTGAACAGGATGTGTGGGATAGCATCACATTAAGTGCAATGGAATCTCGTGATGTGTAGCCGTAATGCTAAGCTGCACTTGAATTGTAGCCAGGTGTCTGCTTATGGTTCTTCGACATTCAAGCTAAGCCAAGTTCAGCACTTTGATGCTAAGGTAAACGCAGCGCCTCCTGCACTCATGCTATGCTATAAACTTAACACTTCTTGTCTTCCTACTAAATTCAACTGTTGTAACTTTTATGTTCATAAACGCTGCTGTTTTAGCCTACACACTAATCTGAGCTCAGTTCTTTCTACATCCATGCAAAGCTAAACTCGAGACATTAACGTTCGAGCTTACTCAACTTTTTTTGCCTACCCACTACCCTAAACTCAAAACTCTGCGTTCATGCTGAGTTCAACTTAACTACTGGTTGAATTTCCCCTACCTTCACGCTAACCTAAACTCAGCACTGGAATTTATGCTAATCTTAAGAATTCCATGGACAGCCAGACACGACACATTTAGCCTACATGCTACCCTTAACTAATTGCTTGCTTTAGCAACATGACAACATTTCCCCAAAATGACAATCTGTCAAAATGCCAAGCCTAGTTGGAATGGCCACTTAAGTACAAGGCAGCAAGAATTCAAATTTGGAAAAAATCAAGTTTTTTGTTTTTGGAAAAAAAAAAGAAAAAGAAAAAAAAAGAAGCCTTTTTTGGATACGTTTTTGTGTACTATCGCCTATGAAACCCTGGTCAAAAAATGCCTTCAAATTACAGAACGTTGTTTTTCTCAACACATCTCTATTACCGATCCATTTCATCAGACACTCGGGGAACCCATTCTCTAATTAGTTGACAAATTTCAGTCAAAAATATCTGCCAACAAGCAGATACGTTCCAAAATTCCAAGGGGTTCTCAAAGGCTGTGTCTGGAATGGCGATTAGGACAGCCATCTCACCAACTTTCTCCTCATCGTATTTGTGAATAAAAAAATGTTTTAAACTGCATTTTATTTCCTTTGTCCGTTATTTCCTTTGTTATACATGTTATTTTCTTTTAAAATGAATTAATTATTTCCGTGGTATATACAGTAGTTAATGTATCGCTGTCACTCGCTTGTGCCATGTTGTTTTCCTGCTTGCAATGCAATGGTCTTATCCGGTTCAGTGACCATCAAGGTTCACTACGTTTCCAAGTGCATTGTGGGTAATTTTGAGTGTGCAACATTTGGACACCCCTGCAATATCCTGTGACCCCTTAGTAGTGCACCATGTAGGGAAGAGACTTCACAATCGGACACAGCCCAAGTCGACGTCAAAATTAACTTGACTTTTCACGACTATTCATGAGAAGACTACTAGTAAGGGCAATATAATCGGGGTCAAGTACTTTGTTAAACTTTTTTCTTCTTCTTCATTTTTTTTTTGTTTGGAGGAATTTACAGGCACTTGAAATGTTTTATTTATTTATTTCAGAAAATTACACAAAGAGGGCGACCACTTAAGTACGTCCTGCCTTCATGCCAGGCAAAACCCAAAATGCCCCACCTTCAATATCAACTAAGTCACATGTGCCAAGATCCGGTCCTCGAGGGCCTGAGCCCTGCATGTTTTCGAGGTTTCTCTACTTCAACACACCTGATCAGGATCATTATCAGGCTCCTGCATAGCTTGCTGATGATCTTAAACATGAATCAGCTGTGTTGAACGTGGGAAGCCTCGAAAACATGCAGGACTCCGGCCCCCGAGGACCGGACTTTGACACCACTGAACTAAGGGATAGAGAACCCTGTTCCTCGATAACCAATGTCCTGCTTGTTTTCCATGTCTCCCTCCTCAACACAGCTGACTCAAATGCTCAGCTCAACAGCAAGCTCTGTAGAAGCCTTACAACAATCATGTCATGGAATCAGGTGTGTTGGTGGAGGGAGACATAGAAAACAGGGGCTCTGGAGGGCCAGGGTTCCCTACTCTTGCTTTACGCTTAATTAAAGCAGATTTTTCCTGTCACCATGGTAACCCACACATAACACTTTTAGTTTTCATGCTAATCTATACTCTTTTAGCCTGCACAATTAGTTATATTAAACAGTTTTTATTTAGTTCTCAGTCGATCCAGGTCAGTACAGATGGTCCCGCTCAGTCCATGTATTTTTACGAGACTTCGCACCAGAAAAACCTTGCCTAAAATGTGGGCATCCGTCAAAGACAGGGCTGATGGAGAGATGGAAGTGCCCACTACTGCTAACTCAATTTGTTTAAGCCTTTGTGCTAATTAACCCCAAAGGTGGTACAATTAGCGGAGCTCAACCAAACAAAAGTCTCATTTCACAAGTGACTCAACACCATCTGTATTAAATATAAAAAAGTGGGAGCACAGAGGCTACATAATTGTTAGACCTGCAGGGTGAGGATATGTGTCTACCAGCTGTGGAATGTGAACACATGCTGATCATTACTCCAGCTTCTCCTTGCACTTCCAAGACTCCTGCATCTGCCACCCAGCACTAGGCTAAAATAGTTGAGTATAGCTGTGTAAAAGAATAAAGTGCTGAGGTGAGTTTAGCATGAAGGCTGAAAGACTTTAGTTAAGCATGAAGGTATGCTGAGTTTAAACATGAAGACAAGATGTGTTGAATTTAGCTTAAAATTAAGGTAAAGCATTCAAGTTCAGGCTAGCGTGAAAGCTAAAATTGTCAGTCTAGATTAGGCATGAAGGCTAAAATAAACCAATTTAGTGCAAAATTTAAAGTTATTAAGGTTATTTCAACATGTTGGCAAAAACTTTAATTTAGCTTAACGCGATGGCTAAAAGTGTTGAGTTTAGGTTTGCATCAAGGTAAAGTGTGTCATTTAGTATGAAAACAAGTACTACTGAGTTTAGTTAGCATAAAGGCTAAAAATGTCTGACAATAAGTAAAATAAATTAGGGCAACGTGGAGATAAAATAGTTGAGTTTCATGAGAGAGCATGAGAGATAAAAGCGTTGCCTTTAGTTTCGCAAGAATGCTTATTAAAACAGTAGAGTTCAGGTTAGTGTGAAGGCTAACATTGTTGGGTTTAGTTTACCAGTCAAGCTAAAAGAGATGAGTTTAGTATGAAGACAAGAAGTGCTGAGTTTAATTTAGCACAAATGCTAAAATGCTCAGTTAAGCTTACCACAACTTAAAAAAAAAATAAAAAATTAATGAAAATGCTGAAGAGCTGAATTTATAGGTTAGCATACAGGCTAAAAGAGTATCGTTTAGTAGGAAGACAAGAAGTGCTGAGTTTGGCTGACCATAACTTTAAAAAAAAAAAAAAAAGTTAAAGACCTGAGTTTTTAGGTTAGCAAAGCAGGCTGAAAATGTAGAGTTTAGTATGAAGACAAAGTGCTGAGTTTGGCTGAGCATAGACGCTGAAGACGCTGAATGAGTTCAGTCATGCCGAGTTTCACTTAGAACGAAGGGCATAAGAATGACAACTTCAACATATCACAATTTGAAGGTGACACTTAGATGTTTGTGTGTGCTCTTTAAAGAGTAAATAGCTTTATTTTAGTGGTACTGTTGTGCTGTACAGTGGCTAATTATTTTTTCTTACACTTACACAACAGTTGGGAATGTTCACATTTTTGGTTATTTTATTTTTTATTTTTTTTTTTGTTTTTTAAACCATCAAGGCCTGAACTAGTGATCAAGAATTACAATGCGCAACTATGTGAGGCTGGAATGGATGAATTCACTTTCCATTATTTCCTATGGATGGAATTGTATTTTCTGAGCATAAACATATGCAACTTTTCAGCACAGCTGGTTACATTCCAAAGGTGTCAAGGGGGACTGTGTAGTAAGATCACAACAAAACCTGAAGTCAGAAAACATATGGCTTATATTATGTGAACATATGTTACAGTAATGACAATACAACAACACAATATAGTTTTAATCAGCCATTAAGCAGGAAGCAATTATAACCCAGGCGAACATATGTTTCAATGTCTTAAGAGTGTCTGATGAAAAACACCTCAATGTCTGTTTAACTTAGCTGAAAGGCCAAATGTATCGTGGGCAGTTAAGCAGAAAGTCTACAAGTGTTTAGTTTTTATTTGTATTTTTATTAATCCATTCATTAGCTGAACCACTTATCCTCACTCGTGTCATAGGCATGCTGGAGCTTTTCCTCTTTGGTTGAGAGGCAGGGTACACCCTCAACTGGCCACCAGCCAATCACAGGTCTTATTTATTTTTATTCAACTTTTATTTCAATAACTAAAAGCATGAAAGCTAAAAAAAAAAAATGTCTAGTCTAGGTTGGCTTGAAGTCTACAAGAGTTAATTAAATTTAGAATGAAGGTAGAAAATGCAGACTAGTTTTGAAACATGACGAGATAAACTTAAATGCTAAAGGAGTTTAGTGTAGTACATAGTTTATGGTGAAGTTTAAATGAGTTGAGTGTATCTAAATTAAGGAAGAATGAGGGACTCAGCACAAAAACTAAATGAGGTGAGTTTCGTATGTAGATAGAAAATGGTGACTTTAGTTGAGCATGAAATTCGGAAATGTTGAATAGACCTTAGCGAACCTTAGCGTGTGAATTTAACTCAACCTTAGAATGTAGGCTAAAATAGCTAAGTTTTGTTTAGCATGATAGAAGAAAGCCTTGCATTTATTTTAGTATTAAGACACACCAAGATTAGACTTAACATCCATCCATCTATCCATCCATTTTCTTGACCGCTTACTCCTGACAAGGGTCGCGGTAGACTTAACATGAAGATAAAATATGTTGACTTTAGCTACGCAAGATGGCCAACCGAGTTGTATTTAGGTTAGCATGAATGAATGAAGTTTAGATTGGCATGCAAGTTAAAAGAGTAAACGTTAATTTAGCTTGAACTTGAACACTAAACACATCAAATTTAGTTTTATATGAATATATTTTTAGATTAGATTAAGATAAAGACAGGACATGCTACATTTATTGAGTTAACTTAACATGAAGTAATTTAAGAAAATAACAACTCTCCATCATGTTAAGAATAGTTAAAACTTGGAGAAAGTGTTTTTGTTCACTCGTCTCCCCTCAATTCATAACAACCTTAATTACAATCTTCACTGTGGCTTCCAGTCTGGCGTTCTTTCCCCCATAAAACTAATTCACAACCGCGACTTTTATAGCCCCACGTAACCATGCTATATTTCCTTATCAATGCTGTCATGACATTTAACCACGACTGCTTCACTTTAGCCAGCAATTCTGAGATCACACATCAAAGCGTTGAGCGACAAAGTCACATTTTCCACTCAGGTCACAACCTGCTTGGCTTTGCTAAATATAACTGAGCACAGAGTAAGCAAAAATAGCTAAACATAGTTTAGTGTGAATAGAACTAAGAAGGAAATCTAAAAGAGTTGGGCTTGGTGTAAAAGCTCAAGAAGTTAAGTTGAACCAAACATTACGACTCAAAGAGCTAGCTTCAGATTTACCATGAATGTTAAAACAATTGAAATTAGCTAGAAGGATGAAATTGCTGAGCAGAGTCTCGCGCAAAAGCAAGATGAGTTTAGCTTTGTGTAACTGAGGGTTTGACATGAATATTATTATTATTATTTTATTGTATTTTCGTAAATTTTTATTTAATGTTACGTCTTACAATTGATATTGTTTTTTTCCGTTTGCTGTGAACGCATTGCGCATTGGATTGCGTCACCCTTCGTTCGCTCGAGGGAGGGAACTTTCTAGCATTTTCTATGCGGAGCGAGAGGAAGAAGTTGCTCTGATACAGGAGGAAAAAAAACCCTGAAGCCTAATATTGGGAAGCTAGGAAGTTAAGGAAGTAAGTTAGGAAGCATTGGAGTCGAATCCTGATGTGTTTTTCTGAGGAGAGTGGAATGTAACATTTCGTATGTTGAGGAGAATTGAATCCTGGTGAGTTTTTTTATTTGAATGTGCCTGGTGCACTTGCTTGGCCAACAACCCGCCAGGTGAGCTGCGGTCGACTTCTGGCCTCGGCTTCGAGCCACCCGAGGGGAAAGGGACCCCGGTTTTCTGTTGGGGGCCGAGGCTACAACAAAATGTAACAACTTTAGCTTAGTATGAACGATAAAGGAGTTTGGTTTAGCTTAGCATGATGGCTAAATGTGTCAATTCTGGAAGGACTATAGCATGAAGGCTATGAGAGTTGGGTTTAGCATAGCATGAAGAATAAAAGATCTGTTGTTACCTGAATGTGAAGTCTAAAAGATCTGCATTTTGGTTACATGAAAACAAAAAACAAACAAACAAACAAAAAAAAAAACATCAGTATTTAGCTTAGTATGAAGGCTAAATGTAACAACCTTATCATGAAGGCTAAGGAGTTGGGCTTATTAGCCTGAAGGCTAAACGTGTCAACTCTAGCATGAACACTAAAAGAGTTGGGTTGAGTTTGAAAGTAGGAAGTATAGGCACTAGCTTAGCATCATGGCTAAGAGAGTTGGGATTAGGTTAGCATTCTTCTCATACGTATGTTGAGTTTAGCTCATAAATTGAGATTTGCATTCAGGTAGGTAATGAAGAACCATTAGCACAAGTTTGGCTATATTCCATCAAGTCTCATATTTAGTTTAGGAAAAATGGATATAAGTGTTGACTTTATATTATAATGACATGTTTAGTTGTGGATGGAGTGTTGAGTTTAGCTTGGCATGAGTATCATGAAGGCTGCTAGTGTTGGGTTTAACTTAGCACAAAAGCGAACATGGAAAAAAACAGTAACTTGTCCAAAAACATCTTCCCCTGACCAATTTTACAATCAAATCAATCTTGTCGCCTTGACGGATAAAGCTCCTCTTAAATGTTCCACCGTCACCGTGGGAATGCGGGAAACTTGGGTTCAAACAGAGCTTCCAATACATGAGCGGCTCACCTCGAAGACTTGCTCATCCAGGATCCTGGTGCCGAAGACGGTGATGCCTTGCGTGTTGATGGCCGCCTCTTCACCCCTGGCCAGAGTCTTCGTCACCTTTCTCTTACAGTCCACAAACATGGTGACGCTCTTCTTCTCTACGCTGATGGCCACACGATGCCACCTAATGACCAACACAGGCAATTATTCACATACCAACCCTTGAAATGGCTGAAATCACCTGAAATTTGACTTTCAATCCCAATTGTCTAATTTACTGTTTGCTTTCAAGTAGAGTTCTTGAACCTTATTTCCCCTGCATCCTTGAGTTTATTTTAAATGGCAACTAAACCCAATATGTCGAAACGTTCTGCTATATTTTATTCTGCTTTGTCTAGTGCTTAATACTTTAATCAACTATAGTATCTATTCTGAAAACATAAGTTTAAAACAGTTTAAAACTTGTTTTACATGCTGCAGTAAACTTTAGACACTTCCTGCCATCATGCTCAGGTAAACTGAGGATTTACTGTCTTAACACAAAATTAACTCTGATGTTAGGTTGAAATGAAAAAGGAAATGCTAAGTTTAACTTAGCATTATGTTAAAGTCCATAAGAAGACTGTCTAGCTTAGTTAACAGCCAGCATCCAGGGTGGAGACGAGCTCATGGAGAAAGCGGTCACTGAATCACTCACTTGCCGTCAGCCAGGTTGATGGAGCGGAACAGGGGGTATTCCTCGGGAGCCGGCTTTCCATGCTGGTCCTCGTACAGGAAGATAGGTGAGCGGCCCACCTCCACGCCGAGCTGCTGGATGCCCTGCTCGTTGTACACAGACAGCAGGAAGGACTGCAGGCCTGATTTGGGTTTGACAGTGAACATGATGGAGAAGTCTTCTGGGAAAACTCCGCCTGAAAATTGCACCAAAGATGTTTCGTTAGAATAGACAACATAGACAACGAAGGGCGGCACGGTGGATGACTGGTTAGCACGTCCACCTCCCAGTGCAGAGGACGCAAGATCAAGTCCAGGCAACCGGTTGCGGATGTACCCCGCCTACTGCCCGAAGCCGGCTTGGATAGGCTCCAGCACCCCTGTGACCCTTGTGTGGAGTAAGCGGTTAAGAAAATGGATGGCTGTCTGACTGGCTGGCTGGCTGGCTGGATGGCTGGATGGCTGGATGGATGGATGGATGGATGGATGGATGGATGGATGGACGTAGCGTCGCCCGTGTAGTGTGACCCGTTCAACGAGGAAAGTCGAGCATGTCAGAATTTTTGCTTGTCTTATCACACAATGTGACATACCTACCAGCACCTTCCATTCATGCAAACTCTCCCTGTCCTGCCTCTCTCTTTTTTTTTTTTTTTTTATTCCGCCTCCCCGACAACCAGTGCTGACGCAGTTCTCTTGGCATGACAGCGCGCGATGATCAGGTGGTGTCTTGTCGAGTTCAGACTTGTAGTGTGACTACACGTCCGGTCCACGAGGGCCAGGCTTTAGTGTGAAGGCTTATAATAGTCCGCAATACGGCACCACACCAGATGGTGGCGCCTATTTGTTTTGTTGTGCCATTGGGTCGCTTCTTGGTTTGCCTTTCAGTGTACTTTTTGCCATGGACCTGAACAGTCATGTTGTAACAATATGCAGCGCTTTTTCGTTTTTGGCTGTGAATGTTTTTCATGCCAGGAAGGCATAAAGTAACCTGTGGACTTCCAGTTTCTCTCCTATTTTCACTGTCTCACTGCGCTAGCCATGGCTGATCAGCCACCATGCGTTACAATGTGTACAAGACCACTACACTTTCCTGTGACGCGTGGTAGCGACAAATACAATTCTTGGTCAATTTAAAGTGAGTAGAAGTGGAATGTCGCATGTCTTTGGTCTCTGCTTTGCCTATCCAGCAACGCTTGTCTACGGCTGTCCTCAGCTGAAACCACTACCTGTCACATACAGGCTTAAAGAGCTACAGTTATCTTAGCATGAAGGCTAAAAGTGTCAAATTTAGCCTAGCAAGCAAGGTAAAAGAGTTGAGTTTAGTATGGAAGTAGAAAATGCTGAGTTTTGCTTAGTGTGAATGATAAAATATCTAGGTTCATCTTAATGTGAAGGCCAAATAGTGTAGTGTTGCCATATTTTTTATAATTGGCGGGTCACTATCGAATATACAATACATGTCACCAAATTTCATTGCTAGACCTACTTTGTCAAGTGATTGGCGGAATGGGGGAGGGTCGGCGTTTGTGGTTTCGTAAAATGGCCGACCAGCGCATCAATCGCTAATGCTAAATGCTATCTTGGTTGACTGTTCAACAGCGCTTGTCAATGCACTCACCATTATCCAACCTTTATTTGCTCGGTCCCTGACAGCTATTGGAAGCAGGCTGCGCCATTTGTCAAGATTAGCTTTGCATGAAGGCCAAAAGATTTGAGCTTTGTATGAAAGTAGAAAAATTTGCATGAAGGCTATATAGTTGAGTTGAGCTGAATGTGAAGGTTAATAGTGTAGCGTTTACCTCAGCATTAATATTTACAAAGCTTGGTTTAGCTTAGTGTGAAGGATGAAAGACAAGTGTTTGACTTAGTACGGAGGCTAAAAGAGTTTACTTTAGTATGAATATAGGAATTTCTGAGTTAAGCTTAGCATAAAGGCTAAAATAAATTAGTTCAGTGTGAAGGACTAGAACCACGTCGCCTGCATTCGCCAAGTGTCTTTCTCTTGCCACGTAAAACCAAAGCATCCAGACTCCAGACAGCTGCAGCCAGAGAAAGTGTTCATTATGTCTACCGCAGCGACTTTCGAGGGATTGTTCATATCTGGTTTCGCGAGGTGCCCTCACATGACACATACGACTACTCAGATGGTCCACACTCTACATGTTGCCCAACCCTGCCCTCAACGCGTTATGGCAGCCTTCTGCTTCTTATAAAAGAAAAAAAAAGAGAGCCAGACAGTCTTCAACTGTCTGCCAACTGCAGCAAAGTGGAGGCTGGCAGCAATTAAACTTGAGAAGGGGGCACACTGTATATTGACCCTGGCAGTTTACACTGCACTTAATTACAAGTAGTGCGTCGCCGCTTTTCCACACATGATTGGATAACACAAAGCGGGTGTTGCTCTTTGTTTACGTGACGATTGAACAGTGGAAGATGTTGATTTAGACCTTCTGGGAGAGCTATTTCCTATCATGAGCCATTTTACACTATGTTCGCCAGTGAAATACAATTGAACAAATGTTCCTTTGTACCCCGTTGTTCATGGTCAATGCTAAAAATGATCATTGGATTCTGATGTCACCCATGTTGGTGTAAAAAACCTTCACAAACAATCACAATTTTCTGTCACCTGGCTGTTTAGGGTACCTGATTCCAGTTGAGGCCCTAACACTTCCATTTTTTTGTTTCCAGCACCAACAGAAAAAGGTTTGGACTAGTCTGGTTTAGACATTTTTTTTCCTTCTGTGTTTAAAATCATGTATAATAAACACAAGAAGACTGGCCACAACTTTCAATTTTTCAGCATTTAACGCATGATGGAAAAGGTTTGGATACTTCTGGTTTAGATGAAGGCTAATTTTCGTTAGTATATATTGACCAATGATTAATTTCTTCCTTTAGTTTAATAATCAAAGAATTTAAGAATTTTATAAATTCTTTTACATTTTCAAAGAATGTCAGCATCGGCAACTGATGTATAGTCTTTCGACATGCTGAATGCTGCTTTTTCTTAGCATTTCTTGACTTTGGAATTTTTACTATATTCTAATAAACAAAAGATGGAATTACATCACGGTGACCTACAGCATAATTAAATTTTTCTGCATTTGGCATCTGATGGGAAAAATATGTACACTTCTGGTTTAGTTGAAGCATTATATTGACCTACATTGGATGTCTATTTATTTTAGCGTTTTTCGAATCAAAAGCTGGAATGTCAAAGTGATTGGTCACGTTCCTCAAAATTTGCTTCAACCGGCACCTTATGGAAAAGGTTTGGACACCTCTCATCTGGGTGAAGGCTGTTTTATTAGCCTTAACTTAACAGTATGCTGATTTTTAAGAAATAAAAGATGCAATTAAGGTGATCCACATCATCCTTTTATAATATTTTTTCTATATCTGTACTCAATAGAAAATATTTGGACACTGCAAGTGTTAGTTACCAACAAGACGAAGACATTTACCTGGGAAGAGCTGCTTTGTCGGAGCGCTGATCTGAGCGTTTTTGCTCACTCGGTACGCAATATCAGGTTTGGCTCCTCGGCGCATTGTGCAAAATCCGGGCGTTTTCTTGACGCCTTGTGGTGAGCTCTTGAAGTCCAAAGCCTTCAGCACGTCCACTGGCTTGGCTGTGAAGACAAGATACAATTCAATTCAACTCCATAGAAATGTCACCATTGACGCTATGATGATCAGTAGACTTGGTCTAGCCGATGACAACAATGACTAAAGTGCATCACAACTACTGTATGAAACGCAGCCAACAATCACGGTACACGGTATGGTACGGATTCGGTAATCACGGTACTAGGGGTGTGAATTGCCCAGTACCTGACGATTCAATTCGTATCACGATTCATAGGTCACGATTCGATTCGATACCAATTAATCCCGATACGAATTTATGTCCATTGTTGCGATTTTTTCTGATTTAAATTTAGAAAATACTAATCAGCAAACTTGTACAGTGTAAAATTTGTATGAAAATGTATTATTTATTTATCTGAAACTTCAGTCTTATACAGGTTGAAATCTGTTTCATGTTTGAGCAGCATTAAAATAAAATATTAAGTCTTAATGTTCCATTAATATAACATTCTTCCATGCTTAAGGTGTAAACCCAAAGTCCTAAGACGTTTTGGTGAATATTTTCCTTCAAAAATGGATATTTAAAAATCGATTCGGCCACCTATTGAATCGATTCGAGAATTGTGCGATGTAATATCGCGATATATTGCCGAATCGATTTTTTTTAACACCCCTACACGGTACAGTCCGACAAAAGAAAAAAGGCACATATAAACAGAAGTGAAAGATACTGTGCAGTGGAAGAATACATGCGGACTAGAGTATCTACATGTTTTGCCAGAAAAAAAAAGTTGAAATATTAAACAAATAAATAGAATTTCCTATAAAAAGTCTTAATATACCATTTCCCCTCCAGATAGACATTATGACTTTTGTGACAATAAAGGTGTATTTTTTCAAGATTAAAAAAAACTATTACAATACTAAAGTTGTATTTTTTCCCCAAGATAAGAAGTATTTTTCAAGACAAAAAGTCATAACATTACATGAAAAAGTTATGTATTTCCCACATGAAAATGAGTCATGTTTATAAGGTAAAAAATATTATTTTTAAGATGAATTATTATAATTAAGATTACGTTTGTTTGTTTTTTACACAAAATCAAAACTTTGCCTTGCAGTTATATCAAACACCTCTCATGAGCTAACTTTTCACAGACTCACACGCATGCCACTAGACCCCCATCTGAAAGAGAGGTCCCGTGAAAACACGTAATAATAATACTCCACCACATTATATTATTTCTAGAATATTAGCAGGTTTTTAAGGCTCCCCTGTAGCTGTTTGGGCAACCATCCAAACTATTTAACACTCTCCAAACGACTCTTTTCTTGTGTCTCGCCCCCTCCCTAAATAATACACACTGCATTCCTCAAACAAATCCCCATTTTGTGTCCTTTTCCTGTCACGTGACGACTTATTACAGCGATGATAAGAGGGGAAATGAGGCCGGCTGATTGCGTTTCTGCCGTGAAAGTGTTGTTTAAGGTCACTTCGCTTAGCAAATACACAAAAAAAATCCATCAGAACATGTATTTTGGCTCTTTTGTTCTCGTGCACGCTTGGGTGATAGATTGGCACTGTCCACTTTTAGAATCCTTTAATCATGTATTACACATTTTGAAAAAAAAAAATACAGCATGGAACTATGAGAGAAAATGACAAAATAACTTTCACACAGCAGCTTTCTTTGATAGTGGATGTTCCATCCGTCTTATTGTTTTCTTTTAGGTCATTGTCCACAAACTCCACTAAAATACAAATCCTTCACAATGGTACTTCCCCTATAACCTCAGAATGCAGTCCTGTTATTGATGAATCAGGAAGAAGCCTAAAAGCTAACATTATGGCAGTCTTATCTCGATTAACTCGTTGAACACAAAGCTAGAATGGCAACAGGTCGATAGACCGGTTAATTGTACCTTCTGCCACCTAGTGGAAGAGCATCTACTTGTTCTGCCTGTTACTATATCGCTGCCATAGATAGATGAACAAAGATACATTATTTGTAGTCAATAAATACATTTTGTAAGTAAGTGAAAATAATTCACCGCGACATCTGATGATCTTTTATGACATACTAATGTGCTGTGACTCAATAGTAGGGAATCACTACCTTAGACCAGTGTTTTTCAACCCTGGTCCTCAGAGCACACTATCCAGACTGTTTTCCATGTCTCTCTATTTGCAACGCAGGTGATTCCAATGACAGCTCATTAGCAAGCTCTGGAGAAGCCTGATAACGATCCTCACCTGCGTTGGAATCGGGAGACATGGAAAACAGGCTGGATAGTGTGTCCCGAGGACCAGGGTTGGGAAACACTGCCTTAGGCAAACAAGATTCTAGCAGTCGCAGTACCGTCATGACTCAAAAAGCAAAAAAAAGAACATTCATGGAGTCTTCAAATGCTTTGGTTTTGTCTATATTGTATTCATGAAGACTGCATTAAGACCTTACAAACAGGACAACCATTTGCAGTCTAAGGAAATAAATGGGAGAGTCCAGTTCGCAGTCTCCAGGAATTAGCAAGTAGCCTGCAAGTTAGCATACTAGCTAACGTAACTGTTTGTGGATTGTTTTTGTTTTGCCACATGAGACAAGATGGTACTGATCCTCTCTGCCTTAGATTGCTAATGCTAATCCTGTTTGTTTATGGTCTCGGAGCAGTCTTCATGAATCAAGAATTATCCTGCAAGCTAACATATGGACAGAAAAACAAAAAGTATGGCGAATTTGTGATATATACATACATATACATATATATATATATATATATATATATTTTTTTTTTTTTTTTTTTTTTGCCATTTTTGCTTTTTGACATCACAATGGACATGTCTCCCCCATTTCAGAATATAAATGGTAGATGGTAAATAGTTGTCTATTCTCGATGAACCAGAAAGTAGCCTGCTAACTAACTAACTAACTAACATACTAACAGTACTTTCTGATGCTACCTTTCGTGCAGTGAAGCGGGAAGGAGCAGTACCATCGGTCATAACGTGGTAAAAGGAGACAAATGTATCTTTATTTATTTTGTTAGTCTCTTACTTCTCGCCTTTCTTTTTTTTATTTTTTTTTTATTATTATTATTAATGTTCAGGGAAATTTTCAGTGTCTGCATGTCCAAGAATCGAAACTAGTTTTGTTCCGTCATTTTAATGTTTATGACTTTGCTATTGTGACTTGACATGACTCGAGTCGTTCATTGCCGTCTGCTTCCTCGTTCTTGTCAGACCACACACCCTGACGATTGCAAACAAATACAAATATGGTGATCCCGCCTTGTCTTGTTACTTGCCCACTCCGCACAGTACAGATTGTAGCATATTGACTTGCTCATTAAAAAGACCAATACAGTGCAAGACTAAAAACAACATAAGGCTGTCTACCAATGGGAAGTTATGGGATGTGTCTTCTTCAAAACACCAACCACGTCTAACGGATGACCTCAAAAATCCCCCCGAGGAATTACGATTTACGTGGGAAAAACCTCCAGCGGGACAAGATCACGGACCAAGCCCGTGACTTTTGACCACTCACACATTTTCAAAGTGTAAAAAAAACAGAATGAAAACATCCGCCGCTTGATATGATTTTCTTCTGATGGCACGTGAAGCAAGGGAAGTGCTGATTGTGCGGTTCCTGTATGGGTGGCTGCTGCTTGGTTGGGATGGGCGGGGGGAGGTGGTGAGTGGTGGCGGGGCTTCTGCTGGAGCTTGAAGTCCACATGCTGAAGCCATTATAGGCCTGGCACCACTCTCTACGCACCCCTCACCCCCCCCCTTTATTAAAACATACACAAGACTAAACTAGGATGGCCCCAACTTTCGCCGCTGCTTCGCTTTCTTTGAGCACCCTTTGCAAGGCTTTAGTAATTCTTCAAGTGGTTATCAAGTAGTTTATTATTGCTTTATGAAGTGATTACTAACTAGTTTATTATTGTTTTATTAAGTGTTTATTAACCAGTTTATTGATGATTTAACAAGTGGTTGTAACTAATGATTCACAAAGTCATTAACTAGTTTCATTATGATTTATGATGTGGCTAGTAACGTGTTTGTCAATACTCTATTAAGCATTCAGTTGATAAGTTGAAGTGATTATTAATTAGTTTATTAACGTTTTATCAAGTGGTTATTAGCTCATTTATTAATCATTTCAAAAATGGTTATTAACTACTTATTGGCCTTGCAATTGGCTGGCAGTCAGTTCTAGGTGACCCTGCCTTTTTCGGAAAGACACCAGGGATAGGCTCCAGTGTCCTAGTGAGTAGTAGTGTTTTAGAGAATGGATGGATTAATGATGGGTTAATTACTAACAAGTTCATTAATGATTCATAAAGTGGTTAAAGACTTGTTAGTTAATACTTTTTAATTACTTTTTACAAGCTATAATTTACAAGCCATTAACTAGTTTATGAAGGCATTATAATGAGGTAATTAACTACTTTGTTAATGCTGTAAAAAGTAGTTATTAATTAATTTATTTATGCTTAACAAAGCGGTTTATAGCTTTCTGCTTTAAGTGCGTAACTAATTTATTAATGCTTTATATTGCTGTAATGTAATTTGTTAATCTTTATAAGGAGGTTATTAACTATTATATTAATGCTTTATGAAAGTAATTAAAAGAACTTTGTTAATGTTTTAAAAAGTATTATAAAGGAGTTCATTAATGATATTAAGACGTGGTTATGAAGCAGTTTATTAATTATTTTAATGCTGTAATTTGACCCTGAGGGTAAGCAGCACAGAAAATGTATGTCAATTGATAATGATTCATTAAGATGTTATTAATTAATAAATTGATGCATCATAAAGTGGTTAAATCGCATTTGTGAATGCTTCATGAAGTGTTTTAACTTCTTGTATAATGCCTTATAAAGAGGTTCTTAACTAATTTGGGAATGATTTATAAAGTGGTAAATAACCTCTAAAGCAGTTATTAACTGCTATTGTCATGCTTTTTAAAGTTATTAATTAGGTCATTAATGCTACTAATGCTTTATAAAGCAGTTATTAACTGCTATTGTCATGCTTTTTAAATTTATTAATTAGGTCATTAATGCTACTAATTCTTTATAAAGCAGTTATTAACTGCTATTGTCATGCTTTTTAAAGTTATTAATTAGGTCATTAATGCTACTAATGCTTTATAAAGCAATTATTAACTATCCAATTCCTTATGAAGTGCTTATTAATTACTATTGCAAATAATGCTTTACAAAGACATAATAAGTCATACTGTAAAATAACATTTTGCGTAACGCTCCTAATGTCTATTGTTGATCATTTTAGTTGTCTATTGCGACATAAGACTTTTATGACATCATTATTAAGCTACTTATTACTGCAGTCTGGTATTGACTGCTCGACATCTTCTCATATGACTTATTTCATCTTTGTAAAGCATTAACGAGCAAGTTACGCTAATGAAGGCTTTTTAAAGGATTTATAGCACATTTATCAAGGTTAAATGATTTGGTTTTAAGTCACACGATAACCTTTAAGTGGGGCAGTTGCTTATGATTACGTAATAGTTAATAATTAAAGTACCCTTATAATAATGATTTTATAAATAGTTAATAATCAGTTAAAAATAACTTACTACAACTGGCTATTGAGACAATATGTATTTGGTAAATTTGTTGCCAAACTTACACATACATAACCACACAAGTAGTTAATAAGTAGCTGCTAATTAGCAGTTTAAATGGCTTACTACAATTGAGTATGAAGACACTATTTGGTACATTTGCTGGCAACCTTTACTGTGTATCGTTATTAACACATTACCACACTAGTTGCCGTCATGCAGGGCTCATAAATGCTTTATAAAGTGGTTATAACCTAGTTTTATTGCTCTATAAAGATGTAATGAATGCCAATATGTCATATGCGATATAAGATTTATGTATGACTCTAGCTCGCATATGCCCAATCGTGAGCCAAAACCTAATGAACATTGCTGTTAATTGTTAATGTTATAAAGAAGGGAACTTGAAATGCCATGTCAAAATAGTGATAAAAAGGGAACATATTCCTATAAATAAGATCAGTGTTTGTCTGTTTTGGAATACTGTGCGGAGCTACTGCTTCTTCTCTGCGACTTTGGGAATACCTTTGTGCATTACTGCATACCTCAAGGCCTCATATATTCCAGATGTGGCCCATTGCTCAGGACAGCCGCCCATCTACCCACCCCCACGTTCCCCACCACTTTCCTTTCTTCGCTTTTCTTCTTTCCACCGCACGGCAACACTGTCCCCATCCAGCATTCCAGCCACTTCGGCTCGAACTCCACAGATAATCGACTAATAGCCGCGACTGCTTTAATGGAGTGTTTGCGGCCCATTAAGTCAGCTCATTTGTCAACGTGTGTCAGCAGCAGCATGTCTGCCGTGTTAACAAGCTCCCCTGGGGAAAAAAAAAATAAAAAATGTGATAACCTGTCTGAGGTACGTGCAGAGACACGAAGCAAAAGAAACAAAAAAACTCGTTAAAATCATTTCTAGGGAACGCAGCAGACGTGGAGGCAAAAATTCCACCCAACTATTCGCTTTTTGATGTGGAATTGAGCTGTGATTAAGCCGGGAATCTTCTCCCAGGGACTTTTTTTTTCCTTCTCTCCCTTTGACGAGACACTCTAACGAGGTCTGGCAGCAATGACAGCAATTAAAGTTCTCCCCGCCCCCCCAAGAGACCCCGCAAATGTTTGCGTGTGCACATCATGCAATTATGGTGAGCTTCCATCTCAATCATGATGGGACAAGAAGGAGGGGCCAGATGGGATACTTTGCCTTTGATGAATTCACAATAGACAGTATATAATGCTCCTAACTATTGTTGCTGCTGCTCACATTGCCTATCGATTCCCTCATGTATGACTTTCCATGTATTGATGCATATCGTGTTTTACTACATCGATGTGGCTGACTATTGCCTCTGCTTACATTGACTTCTGTATTACATAGTATTAATTGATACATGTACAGTACAAAATGATTATTGAGGCAGTTTTTTGCTTTTTTTTGCTCCATACAATGCTGCCGACTATCCTTGCTGCCGCTCACATTCATTTCTGTATATAGAGTACAGAATCAACTTTTTTCACATCCAGTACATCATTCATGGTATCTGTTTCACCCTGTTCCGTTTTCACTGACCCTACATAGTGGACAATTAAAGCAGTGACTTGCATATCAGTCCCCCAAGCAACATGAACGCAAACTAACAATACTATTGTTACAGTTAACCACCGGTTGAAGCCAACCCGTAAATCTAAACACACAAAACGAAGATTATTACACACTGTGCACACTTAAATGCAAACACACGTTGTTGAGCTTGTTTCCTGAAAGTAGATATAGCTCAAGGCTAACGCACAATGGAAAGTGCCATTGACTCGCTAACGCTAATTAGCGCGCTACTCGCGGCACTTTTATCATTCAAAGGAACGGCTAATTATACAAAACCGCATCAGGAATGTATACAGAGAAGCATTTTAACATTACTCACCAGCATATGCTCTTTCTACACTGCAAAAAACAACAACTTTTAATGGCATAATGTGATCGTGACTTTTTTCTTCTACTCTAATGTGGCTACAACTTAACAATGTGCAAGAACGTGGAACCACACTGCCCCTAAGTGGCCAAATCATGTACAACATGAACACCGCTCCCAATAAAGCCACACACAAAGGGCAAGACAGTATAAAATAATTTAAATAAAATTGATTTTGGGACATTTTAAATCAATTCTGAATCGTAGTAAATGAGAATCGCAATTCTTATGAGAATCGATTTTGTTGTTCAGTTTTAAATTCATACATAGACTATTGATCGATGCATGTACAGTGTTCCCTCGTTTTCCGCTGGGGTTAGGTTCCAAAAAATACCCGCAATAAATGAAATCTGCGAAGTAGTTAGCTTTATGTTTTACAACTCTTATAAATGTTTTAAGGCTCTAAAATCCCCGACCGCACAATTTATACACTTTTCTCATTGAGGCATTTACATGTTCTCACATTTCTCTCCTGTTCAAACATTGACAATGTTCAAACCTTCATAAATTTTATAAAATGGCTATATTACTGTAAAAAAATATGCAAAATTGCACTTAAAAAAAAATCCGCGATACAGCGAGACCGCGAAAAGTGAACCGGGTTATAGCGAGGGAAGACTGTATACCCTATTTTGAGAGCCCAGGCGCTTAGCATAAAAACAGGCGCAACTTCGTTTTTTGCCCTCCTGGGTTTCCGGCATACCAAGCTGGCGCACCCCCCATACATCTCGCGTCACAGCCCACATCACATGCACGACTGATCCACAAGTGTAGCTCTTATTGTAGTTCCTTTAACTGTAAAAGCGCTGCGTGGACTCAAGCGAGTTCTGCCGCCATGTAGACCGCATGCACGCATCGCTCTACTGAATTTAAATGCATTAATGTGAAGAGCCGCTTCGATTGGCAAGGAGTCATCTGCGTTCCCTCCCACAATAGCACCCAACAGGGCAAACACCCTTTTCTATCTGTGCTAGTCTAGCAAAATATCAAAAGTAAGAAAACTCCACCCATGCACACATTTACAGGGCACTATACTGTCTTCCGCAATACATTGCTGCTGACTATTTCTGCTGCTGTTCACATTCACGACTGTATATTTAGCATCTATTCATGTCAAGCTTGCCACAGACAATTATTTGAAACATAATGTATAGTTATTTCGTAGGGGGTACAATTCTGCTGACTATTCTTGCTGGTAGTCACATTCACTTCTGTATCATTTTTGCACCGTTTACCACACATCTATTGTCAACTTGCTGCGAATAGGTTTGATTCTTTGGCCTTCTTATTCTTGATTGCTGCTACTGCCCACTTAAATCAGAATTCCCCTCATTGTGGAATGAATAAAGGCCAACTCAAGTCTTTCACAGAAATATACAAGTCTTCGTCTTTGAAATGAGCCCAAGAAAGCAAATATTTAAAACCAAAAATACTGACAAAGCTAGCAGACCCAATTTTTTTATATTCTTGGCCAGAAGCCGCACAGTATGCCTCTTTGGCTCCTTCGACGCTATTCTTCAAAGCTAGACGTTAATGTGACCCACATATGTGTTTTTAAACCAGTCAAAATAGCCTCTTTTTTTTTTTCTCCCAACCCCCCTTCCCCCCTCCCTTTTCCATCAACGCCTCCCTTTTTTTGCGAGGTGGGGTGGGGGCTTGGATAATATTGGAGAGATGGAAAAGATATCCTTCCAGGAGCTGGGATGAGAATTCCATGCCTTAGAGTTCAACAATGTCAAAAATTAAAAACATTTGCTGTATTTGTTTGATATGGCAAGAATCACACAATCAAAATGTTTATTTACAGGGTAATGAGAAATGCGTTTATTTCTACTGGTAAATAAGCGATTCCTGTACTGTATTCACGTATGCGTTTTTCATTCTATGCGTAAAAGTCGTGCGTAAAAGACAGAATTAAGTGGAGCAGCCCCACAACAGGCAGCACTTTTACAACCAAGAAGAATGAGAATAAAGCCAACAAGTGCACAGCGTTCACGATGGAGAGTACATCGTTTACGTTTTTTTTTTGTTTTTTTTTTTGGAACATCAACGCTCACCTCAGTGAACGACGCCTAAAAAAAAAATATGTGGGATTTGGGGTGCGTGTGTGCCAACTCAAGTCGAAACCTTCAATCAGTCGCAAGTCGAATGTGACTCGAGACGCATCGTAAAACGAGTTTAAGGAAAGTTTAACGGTGCGTAAAGGCGCATGCGTTGAACTAAACAAAAGCTGTGAATGCAAGGTGCAAGAGCTGCGGGCGAGAACTCACAAATGTCCTTTTAGCAAACAAAAACATCTGATTTGGATGATCGGCAGGCATATTAGCATAAAAACGCTTCTTACCTGCTTTGACAGCAGCAATTTGTAGGATTAAAACAACGACGGCGGCGAGCGTGGACCCCCGCAGCCACCTTTTCGTCCTCCACCTGGCGGGCCGCCTTTGCGTCTCCATGGTGATCGCCCGCGCGGGTGGTGCACGAACTTTGGTCGGTAAATGAAAAAAGTGAAATTAAAATAAATCCCCCTTGAAAAAGTGTGCGTGCTCTCACTACTACAGCTCCATGTGGGGGGGAAAGTGACGATGCCTGTGGCTGTGGCGGCCTGACGAGAAACTTCAGACCGGCTTCCCCCTTTCGTCAAGCGCAGCAGCACACTGATGATGGAGCGCTGACATGAAAAAAAAAAATGCAGTAGGCTCCTTCAGAAGAGTTGGACGGAGGCCAACGAGGAGGACACTCGCAGTGGAAAAGCATCCTTTCGTCAAATCACCACTCAGTAAAGTTCTTTCCACGCCCCATAAGACTACCCTTTTGCCCCAAACCCACCCCACTCAGCTCCATCGTGAGCAGAGCATCACTGTCTTCAGGTGCAATTCCTCCCACATAATCACATCAAAATCTTCAAAAATGAAGGGGGGAAAGTGGTGTTCATTCTGGGGAAAAAAAAATATAGGTATATAGTTACAAAAAACAAATAAAACTTCAAAGACTTGCAAGCATCATCACGTGATTTTGGCAAATCTCGTGAGAATTCAGCTTGCTCCCACAGAAAGGAAGAAGTGATAGCAGGAAAGAAAAGTGTAACAATAACCATAGAACAGGAAATAGAAATGACGAAAACATGGTATATAATCCAAGATTAAAGAGTGACGATAACCCTTGAAATGGGAAAGGAATACACTGTGACGTGAGATCATTGGAGGTGAAAATAGTGATGATAACCATAGAAATTTGAACTCAATGTGTTATACGACATTATTGACTAAGAGTGCAGTGATAACCATAGAACAGGAAATAAAACTTTATTGTGCCAATAACCACAAATCCAGAAAACATTAACATTAACATTTGGCATAAATAATGATGGAATGTGTGATGATAACCATAGAACTGAAAAAAGAACTTATTGCAACATACATGAACAGCGATTTATGAAAAGTGTGATAATAAATTACCTTATAACAGGAAAGGAAATTCACTGCTAGGGGTTGAGTCGATTAGTTGACCAGACGACAAATCGAATAACTACTCTGCATCAATGCTTAAAGCTCGTAGTTGGTTAATCACGTTCCTGTCTTCTGTCATCGCCGGACTGTAACGCTCTGTGAAGCATCCAAATATCCTGCTAAAAAGTCTTTGCATATCTACGAGTGTCCCAGAGTATGAAAAGAAGCATAAGGTTTTGAGGCAGTTGCGTAGCCTTAAAAAAAATATCAATGACATGATCGATTAATTGACTTTACACATTTAGTCATTGTGACGAATGGTATAATATGGCGACACTATAGCATTAGTTTTTTTCTGTACTTTATTTCAACCATGATTATGTGTAATATTTTACTTTTCTTTAGCTTTTCTGTGATCCTCAAAGAAGGGTACCAGTGAATGTGAAAAATGAGTGTGATGACAATCACGTGGCATATACCTTAGAAAATTAGAAACTCCTTGGGCATACTCTGCTACTATATTTTCATGGAGCTAATGATGTGTTACATGAGAACTAAGTATTTCTTGAGGTGGCACTTGCGGGAACCAGTGATATGAGAAATGCAGTTCATAGCAATAATCAATTTTTACCAAGCAGATGCTAACACTGTTAGCATGTGACTCAACGCGCAATACCTAGCGACTAGTTTGAAAATGACCAGGGAAGCTTTTGAAGTGGACTAATAAAATGGGATTAAATATGGACATTTTGTTTTTCATTTGTCTTTTTTTTTGTGATGCGATCAAGGAATGTAAACAATTTAACTGTTCACACATCAAAAGCTACTTTGAAACCTTGACTCTATATTGAATAGGTTTTTACGACGAGCCACAGTTTGACCCCACACCTGACTATTTACACCTTCCTTGTTTTCTATAAGAAATGAAACAAAATGAAGGACAAGTCAGTTGACCAGAAATGCAAATGAAGCAGAAAGGGGGTGGAGTTGTTATTGTAGACGTTTCAAAATGGAGTTTTAACAACTTCCTTTATGGGCCACTGCTTTCATAAGAGGAAAAAAAAAAAAAAACCCTAGCACCCGGTAGCCAAAAAATCCAAATGTTTTCCAGACTCGCCAGCTTCCTCTTGCAGACCTCAGGCCTGATAATAATTAGCGGATAAGAAAACAACAGAAAAAACCTGGAAGACAAAATGGAAGCACAGGTGGAAGCCATAGAAGCCGGCATGCGGACGCTAAGTGGAGCGCTTGTCACTAATCAAACAATGTTACTTTCAGCTCTTAAAAGCTATAAACAGCCTGTAGGAATGCTAACCCGTGATAGTTTTTATAAGTTGCTAATTGTTTGCATTATTATTTAAAACACACACACACGCCGTCTGGAAATACAGCAGTGGACCCTCTAAAATTCAACACCCTGGAAAAATTTACAGAATCCTGAGACTTAGTGTGGACTAACTCAGTTTGTCATTTTGAAGTTAAATGTAGAACTATAGAGCAAAGGCTGTTCTTTCAGATAAATACTGCTTTGTCAAGGTATGATTTCAAATTTGACATATAGGCTTGCACGCAACACTTTTCTGGATTCATCAGTTCAATACGAGGCCAACTGTCGTTTCCAAGATGGCCACACCCATGAAAGCAGGCATCAAAAACATCCAAGAAATCGACTTGGCCCACTTTTGCACCTAGAGAAAACTCATACAAGCACGAGGAGAATATATAAACAGTGAAAACTTGAACCCAACCTCGCAGAACTGTGAGGCAGACATGCTAACCACCAGGCTAGCAGGTTATAGTTCGCTGCTGTAGCAATGGCACACCCTCATACATTGAGGAGCCCCTGTAACAACTGCCAACGAGTTGGCGTGAAAGTTTTCATGAGGGTTTCAGTCTAGAATTTGACTCGAAAAGCCTCAACTATTCCACTTGTTACACCTGATAACTCTTTGCTTCTATGGCAGTTTGTTTTGACTCATTGCAGGTATTGGACCAGTCCACTGTGTACCCTGCCCCTCGCTCCAAAGTCAGATGAGCAAGGCAGGAGAGGACATATGTTAATGTTAACATGTTTTTTTTTTCCAATGTAGAAAAGTGTCCACTGTCTATAGTCTATCTAGCCTCCTATATGGCTAATGTTAGCATATAGCAACCTGATGATCCAGCCAAGCCTTTTCTCACAAGCCACATAACTGAGGGGATGCACTAAAAGCCAAAGCCTCAATGTTCTCCCTCACCCTAATCAAGGGCTTCTTTTTTAAACCGTCCACCGCATGGCAGTTTAAGGCTCGCAAACACAGTCATTTCACAAAACGGCGCCATTTTGTGACACAAACAGGTACTTTATGGCACCTTATAAAAAAAGAGACGGCGCATTGGCATGTTGATAAGATGGACGGGAATGTACCGCCACCCAACTGTCGGGAGCAAGAGAATAGAATCTCGATGGATCCTCTGCCAACTGCATGAAAGACGCATCAAATATGACATGATTATTGGCTTTTGTATAGGGGAGATTTCCGAACCAATCAGACGGCAACATTCAGAGGAGCTTGGCTACTGTTGGATGCACAAGCAAACTCCATTTTTGCCACTGTGGACACCAGCTGCTCCAGTCTATTGTCTTAAGGGTTACGCACTGGATGGAAAACAATTGGCCGTTCGTGGGAAAAATGGGCAGCATCCCAAAACAATTCAAATGCCTGCCAAAGTATTTGCAGGGTATTTGAAAAATGAAGGAGAGAAGTCCAACACAAACCCTATAAGTCTGTTTTATGACAAATTTGACGTTTTTAACCAATTCTCTATGTTTTCGTGCATGTTTTGGTAAAAGTGTGAAGTCAAACAATAAATGAAAATGTTTTATGCAGCACTGTCTCCATTGTCTAGCCAGAACTGTCCTTAAAAAAAATGTGTGTCCATGTTTGACAAAATATCCTTGATTCAAAATTAACCACTGCCATTATTACACATTTAAAACAGATGTGAGAATGGGCACAAGTGACATTAACCAAGGACTGGACGTCCCTCAAAGTGCTGAAAAGATTTGCTGGAAGGAGGTGCAGCAATTTCTGGCAAGTAATGTCTGGGTCATACATATGACAGCAATCTCCCATCTTCTTCATATGTCCAGGCTATGGGACGGGGTCGCAAGATGGAAGCCTTATCTTACACAGAAAAACTTCCAATTCTGACTACGTTAAGGTAAAATGAACAAGAGCTGGACCTTGGTCAAGGTGGAAAGAATTATAAACAGTTCAAAGTAGTTCAAAGTCAGTGTGAGCTAGGAAGCAAAACATGTCAAGAAAAGCCTAACATCCAAAAACTCCATCCATTTTCTGTACCGCTTACTCCTAAAAAGGGTCGTGAGGGTGCTGGAGCCTATCCCAGCTGGCTTTAAGCAGTAGGCGGGGGACACCCTGAACTGGTTGCCAGCCAATAGCAGGACACACAGAGACGAACAACCATCCACACACACTCACACATAGGGACAATTCATTGTTCAACTAACCTGCCACGCATGTCTTTGGAATGTGGGAGGAGACTGGAGTACCCGGAGAAGACCCACTCGGGCATGGGGAGAACATGCAAACTCCACCCAGGAAGGCCGAAGCTCGGACTCGATCTTGCGTCCACAGCACTGGGAGGCGGACATGCTAATGCTGACTGTCAATAACTTAAGTTTGAATCTGGTTAGTTCCGAACACAGTCGAGTAAGGGGTGTGCACACTTATGCTACCACATGATTTCAGTTGTGTTTTAAGAGTCATACATCACATACATGTTGGAAAAGGCTTTGGAATAATTTATTTTGGTCTCATTTTTATTTTTTTTTACGTCACTTTAAAAACCTGGCATTTAAACAGGGGTGTGTAGACTTTTTATATCCAGCATAGTTAGCGTAGCCTGTTTCTAGCCAATACATACACAAGTCAAAATTCCATCTGCGAATGAACTGTTCATACTTATGTACCTCTAAGGATGCGTGCGCCTCCGTTTTGGAATCTATGTCAAATCCGTCTTATTTTTCCTCATCATTCCGCCTTTCCCATGGGACTGCGCTCCCAAAATGTTCAGTTTAATCCAACGGGTCATCTTGTTCAAAGAATGAATGTACATTTTTGTGCCTCCCTTTGAAAATCAAGTCACCCGCCTTAGAAGAATGTACAGACTTCTTCTTATAGTTGGTCTTTTTTCTGGGCTGCTCTTTAATTTTCGGGATGATTTGACATGCCGGGCCACACTTTGTAGTTGCGAGGCATGTGATTACAAGCCGTGCATACGGTGCCAACATGCGCCCGGCTGACAATGTGTAATTATGCCGTCGTAATACATACATAGAGCGGCTGTGAAAATAAAGTTTTCATGTGTATTTTGGTTGTACAGGAAGACATGTTTAATCAGCGTTTCGCTGGCGTTCCCAACATGTACTGACCTCCTTTTTTTTTATTGGGGGAGCCATTCTGATGGTTTCATCTGTGCCATCGCTATGTGTGAAGACGGAAACTTTCCTGACTTTGGGGATGATTTCTGTTTATTTCTACAGTGCAAGAGGATGATTACTATGACTAATTGGCAAGAGGGGAGATTGCATCATTAATGCCATGTACATTGCGAAAATGCACTTTTGGATGACTGTGTCTCCTGGATTTTTTTTTTTTTTTGAGTTTATAGACAGTTTGTCATTTATTTTACATTTCTATTGTATAGCAGTGCCTTGATATACGACTAATTTGGTCTGTGACCATGCTTGTAACTCACATATACCATGCTGGTACCTCAAATCATCTTTTTTCATTGAATTAAATGGAAATGCCATTAATCCGTTCCAGCCGAACAAACACACTCAACAAAAATGTGTATCATGTGTGTTTTTTTAAAGAAGAAAAATAGCACTCTATAATATTGTACTTTAAAAAAACATTGACAGTATAATGAACTATTATATAAGGAAATTAAACAGTTTTGCCACATGTTTGCTTCAATTCAACGGAGATTGTGCTGCTCCTTCTGGTGAGCATACCTTGGCCACTTGGAGGCAAACATAGATGAACGGAGATGGTCTGAAATCGTGAATGAGCCACAGTAATATTAATCATTCTTCGCAGAGGATAAAGAGTATATGTCTGTGTGTGATGGTTTCTTATCTTTCTATATGTCTTGCTCAATGTGTTTATGTTCAAATACAGGAATTCCTCGAGTTACGTCAGAGTTACGTTCCTACGCTAGCGATGTAACCCAAATTTCGACTGAAGTCGAATCTCCCCATTAAAGTCAATATTTACATCAAAATTATTTTCATAAAAAAATCTAATATACAGTAAAAAATTAAAATAAGATGCTGTACTTACCATTACTACTTAGAGGTGGATGGAGAAGAAGGGGGGAGGCTGATGTGGAAAAAAAAGAGGGTGAAAAAGCCAAAGATACTCCCACAAGTGCACAAGCGTAAGCACTAGCTAAGGGCTAAATAGCGGACAAGTGAAAACACTGTGAGCTATATGGAGGACAAGGAGTCAAAATGGCGGACCGGGCATAACCGTTGTAAAGTCGAAACGCCTTAAGTCGAGTGCGCCTTAACTCGAGGACTCCCTGTATATGTTGCTTCAAGCGTCACAACACCGTGACACTGATGCTGTTCGCTATGGCTTTTCCCATTTTGTGTTAGCATTAAGTTAGCAGACTTTAAAGCAAAGTGATTGAGTTGTTTTAAATACACAACAACACAACATTCTCTTAGTTTGAGTGGTGTTAAACTACATGAAATTGTCATTATCTGCCAAACTGTCACTTGTTGTGGAATGAGTTGCCACATTACAGCGCTCATATTTGCTCACAAGTGAAAGCAAAGAAAATGGGCTGCTCGACATTTGCGACCATGAAAACTGTTGGCGAACATCTGGCGAACGTCATTGCCACCATTTGTGACCTTGAATGCACCCTGACGAAAAATCAACATTCGCTTACTTTTACAAACACTCTCAGTGAGATATGGACTGGAAATGTTGTATATGACTCGTATCTCAAGGCACCACTTTACAAGGTGGCGGTGGTTATAGTACACTCACAGTATATTCTACTTCCTTTTTTTAAAATCTGTGGATAACTTCTTATATTTATATCTCTTGTGCAAGATTATTGTCATGAATAACTAGCAATCACAGAAAATCAATTATTTGTGCAAAAATGTTTATTTCTATTGTGCTGGTAATTATGATTCAACTGCATTAATTACATGACACACAAGCGTGTCAGGTGAGGGGAAGTGTACCAATCTCGAGTGTGCATCAGCGCACTCACACCAGTCACACGTAGCGAAACTTTAGATGTCGAGTGGCACAGTTCGAGTGGTGCGAGTGTGCCCGAAGACTTAAAGGTCATCCAGCTTGAAGCATTTAGCGCTTATGTAAACCGCCTGTAAACTCGCTGAATTTGAGAGGACATTTCCTCGCCATACTTTTCTTTTTCTTCTTTTTTTATACGACTTTGCCCTGAAGCGCACGGAAGTTCAGAGAGGGCTCAGGGTTCCAGTCGAGTCAAAGTTTGCCGATGCGTTGAAGAGAGGGACTCCTAACGACCAGGTGGAATAGACTTTTGTCTAGGTTTGCTTGTTATATACCCACACATAGTGGAACAGCTTGTCTAGGATTTTATTTTGTAAAGTTATCCTTTGGCAAAATCAGTATTTGTGCAACAAAGCACACTCACAGAAATATTTGAAGCCTAACTTAAGATTTGTGTTTATTTATTTATTTATTTATTTATTTTTAACATAAATTCCCATTTACTTATTTTAGATAATTTTAACAGAAACCTACCAAATAAACCTTATATGATACTGTACATATTCATTAGTCTAATAAAGCCTAATTATTTGAAATGCATAATCATCAGGTTTATGTATTTAATATTAACAAAGTATAATTACCGGTACTTTTTTTTTTACCACATTTTTGGGATGTCCGCATTCATTTTCATCCCAAAAACAATGTAAAAAAATAAAATAAAATAAAATCTATCGCTAACCTGATTATTATGCAATTCAAACAATATAGTTTATGTATTTTAATTAAATACTCTCATTAGAGTAATTACACTTTATTAATACTAAATATAGTACATAAAACTGAGGATTATGCATTTCAAATAAATAGGCTTTATTAGACTAATGAATATGTATCATATAACGTTTATTTGGTCAGTTTGAGTAAAAGTAAATGGGAATTTTTCATGTAAAAAAATGACATAAATCTTAAGTTAGACTTGAAATATTTCTGTGAGTGCAAAAATGGCTTTGGCCGGGTACAGACGAGGATGTTTCCAATCTTAAAAGATTTTTCATCTGGACCAAAACCCACATACAGACAGAAATCATTTAGTTTCACTTATGGATTTTTAGTTGTATGCTCTTTTGTGGCACGTGACAACATATGTTGACACCGAAATACCGTGGACCGAAACCTTCTGTAGTCCCAAATAACGTTCAAAATTAATGTTAGTTCAAAGTGGAAATTTGAATGGTTTTCACATATAGCGTTTCAAGCAAGTTCGCAAGTTTGGCGATCTGATCTGATCTTTTCCAATATGAAAACACATACACTTCCATATTTGTATGTACAGAGGGCGTAAATAAGCCTCAAGGAGACCATAAATGTCTTTTAGGGGGTCATAAATGTCCGATATAATGTTGAGGCATCTGACAGTTGTTGAGGCGTTAAAAAAAAAAAAAAATAAAAAAAAAATCCTTAGCTATCGCGAGTGACATTTTTAGAGATGAAGGGGCGGTTGTTTCACTTGTTCCGACTATAATGAAAGGCTCCGCCTGAGAGCGGGCGGATTGGCGAGCTCTTTGATAATGTAAAGCTTGAGCGTCTCGGGTTTCATGCGGCAAAGACTCGCGTCAACGGCGGCCAAAAAGATGGCGGTTGGAAGCAGTGGTCGTCGTCAGCAACGGCAGCAAAAAAAAAAGAAAGAAAAAAAGCACTTGGCAATATGCTAACCCAGTTGAAAGCCAATGTTTATTATAGTTCAACCATATTCAAACTGCTTGAGTTCCAGGTGTCGTGCTCAAAACTTTGAAATCAAAAGATTAATATTAGACAAACAAAATTGTTGGGTTGTTTTCCTAACCCACTTGCTGGCAAACTATAGTTTTTGACAAGATTGGGTTAATTTTTACCCAATACTGGGTAGGTTCATTATTTTTGATCCAGCAGATCTGAAGGACTACAGAGCTGAAGCTGGTCACCATTTTGGAGGTTTATGTACTGAGGTTGAAATAAATTGAAAATAACATTCTTCGAAAACATTGGTGGTGGCTCGATGGCTCAGTGGGCAACAATGCTGACTTTGGACACAAGGATCAGGGTGGGACCTTGCAAAATGGGTGGGTTGCATCAGGACCAGCATCTGTTGTAAAAAAAAACAAAAAAAAAACCTTGCCAAGCATATCATGAGAGTGACTTCTCATGATCCTGTGTTCTGTTACTGACAGTCACTGTATTTTTCCACTCTCTGGCTCTGGTGGATGGGCGGAGCTTCCAGTGCACACCTGTTTGGCAGTCCAATCAGCTGGGCATTTAAGTGCTGAAGAGATGGAACGTTGTTGCCCCTATGTCGATCACGTGCTTGTTTTCTACCACATTTCACTAGTTCTCGCTTCTTGTTTTTGCTCATGTAAGTAATTCTGGTTTCTTTTGTTTCATTTGTTGTTTAGTTTGTTCCTATATTGTGCAGTTAGGAGTAGGACTTTCCTAAGTTAGTTACCTTTCTTGTTTACGAAATGGCTTTTACATTTTTGCAGTCTTGTCACTATTGTTTTTATTCCCCTGCCTTCTTCCGGTGTCCACTTGTCCACCTGCGTGTGTGTGTATTTTTGTTTCTGTCTTTCCCTTTGTTAGCGTAGTTTTACCATTTCTTCATCTTTTTGTCCTCATGCTCCCTTAGTTCAATAAAAAATATAGTATTTGTTCTTAATAATATATTTTTGATCTGCTTTGGGGATGACATTCTTGACATTTTCTAGATTTAAACTCAATAGAGCATGCATATCACCCAACATTTGAACAAACAAGCAAAAAAAAGGACAAACTAACATTGTATATGTGACACCAACATACCGGTAGACACATTTGAAGTCTTCACTCAAATCTATTTTAATATGTCCCAATATTTTTGCTCACCTACCTGTACATAAACATGGAATATCATTGCAAGTAATTCTATTCAATCCAAATGGTAACACCTAGAAGTAAAAGATGGAATAGTCTTTTAAAAAATCCAATTGTTTTAGGTACTAGAGCAAATAAATAATTATTAAATAAATCAAGGGATCAGCTTTTGGAGGGCGTATACAACATTTGTAGCATATCACAGGGCAGGGTGGCAGGCCAATTTCATAAAGGTGTCTCTTTAAGTTTGCTCAATAAGGCTAATTGTACATGATTCAGGGTTTGAAGGTAGCTTGGAATTGTAGGTCCACAAAAGATTCTGTGCAACTAGAGCAGGCTTCTGCATGCAACCAGACTTTGGGGAAGCAGCATGTGGCTCATTTACCAAGGTTATTTTTGGAATGTCATGTTCCAAGTAACCATAAACAATCACCTTTGTGGCCATGATGCGGTTTAGCGTTTGTCAGAGGACCACGAATGTTGCATTCTGTATGTCGCGTTCTCGCAAGGAATAAACTGGAAAGACAACGCCTGGTGTTTTCCAATGTCCTCCCCACCCCCCTCCCATTTGGACTGACTTTCCAACTATATCAGCGCAAGGAAAATGTTGCAGAACGGGGAATGTATAATATCCGATTTTTGCTTGAGGCGAATCCGCTTCTTCCGATTTGGAAAGTTTACGTTTCCTCAAATGGGTTTTTTCAAACAGTGTAACAAAGGCTATCGAATGTGATGGCAAGAATGAGTAAATGTGTGGAGTCAAGGCCAAGATTCCTTTGATTTGAGGCTATCGATACTGTCAAGCCGTAATGGAAACCATGTTACTCATCTCCAACACAGTCTTTAAATGAGGGATCACCAGCTGTATTTTTTGGCTGTTACCTTTGTAATTTAGGCAAGTTTGAGGAGCAAGACATTATGTATGTAAATAATTTTAAATTTTGTATATTGTCTGGAAAAATCCCATCTCCATGTAGCATGCCAAAATAGATTGGAGGCATTTCCAAATGCAGATGAAAAAGATTACTCATACTGTAATACATCAGGAACAATCAAAATAGTTGAGAGGATAAAAAAGCAAATGAGTTGCAAAGAAACAACTGGATGGCATCATTTCAGTTGTTGAAAACAGTGAAATGTGTGAAAATGCTGCATGGTTTGAATGGGGAAAATTAACGCCATCTGGTGGACAGATATACAAATTAACAATAGAAAGTAAACTAAGTACCATCGGTTTATGTGGCAACTTAAGGTGATTACAGTTTCTAAATTAAATTGGGGACACTATAGTTTTGCTGAAAATCAAACAATAAATTCTCACAAGGAACTATTTATAACAAATTTAATCGCTAGTCAATCTGGTGATGGGTGGTTGTGTTATTACTTTAGCTAATGCTTAATGCTCTCTTGCTTGATAGTTCAACAGCTCTAAAGAAGCCAGTGCACTCACCATTATCCAACTGTCGGTCACAGCAGCTATTTGAAGTTGGCTGTGCTGTTTCCCTCACATCGGTCCCACATTGTAACATTAGAAATAGGTCGCAAGAAAAGGTAATCTTGTATTGGGTCTGACTGGCAACTGCAGTATTAGGCTAGTAGGATTATATTTCCCATGATTCTTAGACACAGAAGAAGGAAGTAGTTATAGGTCCAGTATGACGAAAACATGCCTACAGTAAATCATCCATCCATCCATCCAACCAACCCATCCATTTACTACCACTTCTACGGGGTCGGGTCGCGGGAGCAGCAGTTTTAGGAGGGAAGCCCAGACTTCCCTCTCCCCAGTCACTTCAACCAGTTCCTCCGGAGGGATCCCAAGGTGTTTCCATGGCAGCCGGGAGACATACTCTCTCCAACGTGTCATTGGGTCATCAGAGGAAACATGCCCGGAACACCTGTCACGGGAGGCGCCCAGGTGGCATCCGAAACAGATGCCTGAGCCAGCTCAACTGGCTCCTCTCCACGAGGAGGAGTAGCGGCTCAACCCTGAGTCCGAGAGATGACCGAGCTTCTCACCCTATCTCTAAGGGAGAGCCCGGACACCCTGCGGAGGAAACTCATTTCGGCCGCTTGTATCCGGGATCTTGTTCTTTCGGTCACCACCCACAGCTCGTGACCAAAGGTGAGGGTTGGAACGTAGATCGACCGGTAAATCGAGAGCTTTGCCTTTTGGCTCAGCTCCTTCTTCACCACAACGGACCGACACAGAGTCCACATCACTGCAGACGCTGCACCAATCGACCTTTCAATCTCCTGCTCCCTCCTGCCCTCACCGTGAACAAGACCCCAAGATACTTAAACTCCCCCACTTGGGGCAGGATCATCCATGACCCGGAGATGGAAAGCCACCCTTTTCCGAATAAGGACCATGGTCTCGGATTTGGAGGTGCCGATCTTCATCCCAACCACTTCACACTCAGCTGCGAACCGCTCCAGTGAGCGTTGGAGATCACGGCTTGATGAAGCCAACAGCACCACATCACCACAAGGACTCCAAAATGGGTGGGTACTCTGAGCTGCTGTTTGGTGCATAGGCACAAACAACAGACAGGACCTGTACCCCCACCCCAAGGCGGAGAGGGCAAAAGTATACCCACATCTGCTCTACGCCTCTCACCATGGGCAACTCCATAGTGGAAGAGAGTCCAATCCCTCTCAAGAGGATTGGTACCAGAGCCCAAGTCGTGTGTGGAGGAGCGTCCGACTATATCTAGTCGGAATTTCTCTGCCTCCTCCCCCGCCAGAGAGGTGATATTCCGTGTCCCAAGAGCTAGCTTCTGTAGCCGGGAATCGGACCGCCAAAGTTCCCGCCTTTGGCGGCCATCCAGCTCGCTACGCACCCGACCCCTTTGGCCCCTCCCACAGGTGGTGAACCCATAGGAAGGGGGACCCACGTTGCCTTTTCGGCCTTCACCCATGAGACCCGGCCACTAGACGCTCACCTTCGAGCCCCGCCTACAGATTAATTACTTTTTGTTTTTTTATTGTAAGAATTACTTTGACAGTTGTGTGATTCACAACTTCATGGCCAAGCAATTGGCTTAAAAACTGAGATGCCGGAACCTACGCAAAAGTTGCGACAAAAAATGGGGCTGGCGAAATCCGCTGGGACTTGGGACACAAGGCTTATATTGCGAATGTTCCGGGTAAACTGGGAGTTCTGGTCACCTTATGATAACTGCTTTTTAAAAATTGTCTTTTCAACAGTTTTCAGTTTTTTTTTCTGCTTTTCCATTTTAGGCTGGCTGGCATAAAAACTCCCTTTGTTCTGAATGATTAATACCAAAGTTTTGCTGCTCAAGGTAGGAATTATATCCATGACACACTTTTTCAAAAATGGCCCATAGACTGTCAGCTTTGTGCCCACAGCAAGTCAATGTAAATTATTCAAAGTGGAAAAGGTCCGAGGACGAGCAGTAGCCACCGCTGCGGGAGCAGTAGTACATTATTTTTCCGTGATCAACACCTCCCCCAGTGTGAGTACTGGACGGCGTCCACCGGAGCGGTTTGCGTTGCAGTCGCCAGCTGGATGCAACATTGTTTCCACGCCGAACCCCCAACAGCTCCACTCCACTAACGGGTTATCTCCGCTAAAAGAGTTGACATCTAAAAATGACACAACATTGCAAAAGATGCAATTAAGCGCTGCGGAGATGATGAGGGGGGCTGCGATGTTGGGTGACGGTTTGAAACCGATAAATGGCACGTCCCGACCACAGGAACAATGACAATATAAATATAAAAGACACTTGGGAAAGTAGCGTGGTTTGGCAACCCAAAAAATGGGACGCAGAGAAGTGACGCATTTGTCCTGACGGCTGTCAAGAGCATCCCTTCAAAACTGTGGAAAAACACTTAGATTCTGTGTTGCCTTTGACATAGTTCCTCATATAGTTGATGTGCCTCAGATCGATATAAAATGTCATCAATTTAAAGGATTTTTTTAAAAATTTTTTAAGGTGTAACAAGTTCCCTCATGGAATATGTTAGATAAGGGACACATCGAGTAAACTTTCTACTCTGTAAAGAAACTCAGTGCAGCTCAGCCTCTGGATAACCCCAGCTACCCTATTTGAAATCCTTTGCTAACCAGAACCGCAGTACCAAACAATGCACATATGTACATAAAAACTTCACTGTACTGCCAAAAATCACAAAGTGCAAGTGAGGTCCGGGTATATTTTTCATCCACTCAGGGGTGCCGTTCTTATTATAGTAACTGTGATGTTCAATGCTTTGACCTATAGTGGAAGTCATCAAATGAGGACTACTTACTGGCTTTAGTTTTAGCAGCTGCGTGTGCAGAGTGATGGCATCGGTTGAGGCCATTGACAGGTTGCTAGAATATGCTTGTGTTTACTGTTATTATTTTTTTTAAACCATTTATTGAATAAAGCGATTGACAGAGCACCAGCAGCTGTTTCCATCCTCTATCTATACAAACCACCTGTTGTGGATTACAAGTCGTTCTAACGAGCAGTGGTAAAATAGATTCAATTAGCTAATGATACTAACTTTACCGGAGTCGAGCAGTTGTGTAATTGAAGACACTTGGACTCCATACGCAATATGCACATTGCAGTTTAGCTTCTTTTATTAATTAAATGTGAAATGACCACAAAATTTCCCCAAAAACAGAATTTCTCCTTGCTTGCCCTTATTGTTACATGAGACAAGAGGAACAGGCCAGGTGGAAAAATAGGCACAGCAAAATCATGTGAAATAAAGCAAATAATATGTGATTATAAATACAATAAAAAAAAATAAAATAAAAAAAAAAAGTCTATAATGCAGTGAACCTGCAAAAAGTAAATCACGCATCTCAAATTTAGACCCTCAATAGGCTACTCCGTATTTCACCAGTTGAACTCTGTTGCTAACTAAAAGCAAAAACGGTAGCAACTACCGACGTAAACAAGCGGTCTCTTAGAATTAGAGATTAACTTAAATGGGGCATTGAAACTGCTTTGCTCACCAGATCAGCAGAACCTACTGGGGCATGTAATTAGTCCCTCAAAGTAACAGACTAAGCCCTAATTTGGGCAATCTTGCATCGTGCCGCCACCATCCCTGCACCATCCTGTGCATTATCCCGCAGTGGGCGCCACACAAACCAAGTATAATGTGTAAACAAATAAAAATAAAAGTCAGACTTGAGAAAGACCAAAGAAGACCAGCTACTGTAGGATTTAAGCGGATATATTTTTGTGGCTCAAACTTGTTGTGTGTACGTAGTAGAAGTAGTATTCAGCTGTCACATTTGATTGACAACTAACACTTGAGAGAAGCATGGTTGCAACTTTTAGCAGACATGCATTTGAGTTTGATTTGTCACAATTTTAAGCCTCATTTTACTGTATACTGTGATTATAGACATAGTTGTAGATTTTTCATTATAATTATTTTATTTTGTGTCGACTTTTGTATTTTACATTCAGTTGCTTTTAAATTATTATTATTTTTAAAAAGTTCAATATTAAATTTAGTTTTGGTGTTTATATATATATATATATATATATATATATATATATATATATATATATATATTAGGGGTGTCACGATTCGCCAACTCCACGATTCGATTTAAATTTCGATTTTGGGGTCACGATTCGATTTTTTTTTCGATTTTTTTTTTTTTTTTTTTTTTTTTTTTTTTTTCCGCTCCCCCACTTTATAACACAGGCATATGCTTCTGTAGGCTAAGGCTAGTCTATGATCATTGGTTCTATTCATTGTACAGTAAATCTTATTTCAAAAGATCGGCTACATATAGGTGATGCAATTTCCATATTATTTTTGTGTAAATTTATGTAATATATGATAATTGACATTAGGCAGGAATGATCAAATTCAAAGAATTTATTTACAATATAAAGTTAACCGTCTTGTTCTTACTGAAGTGTAAAATAAAAAATAAAAAAACAAAAACAAAAAGTCACAGTGGGTGCCTGCCATCTATTGACTGTTTTTGGTTACAACAGTGTGCTGTGCGTTCCTCTTAAAATAATGTGCAATGTGCAACAACAACAAAAAATATATTGTATCCAAAGTCATGGAACAAATACAGCCTGAACAAACTATATCCCAACATTTACAGTTGCTGGGCATACTGTAGCGTGGTTCAAGTACACTAATTAAATGTTTGAATCCAGCGTTTTCCAAGGCTGCAGGTCTGCTGCTATAAATAGACCTATGGATCTGGCGTTTCGCGCGAGCTGAAGTGTGTGGAAGTTTCACTGTAAATGAGGATGAGATAGTTGGTTGGACCGTTGTTTTCCCACTTCTAGTTGAATTTGATAAATCTAAATCTTTGTGATGCCTGCGTAAATGTCCCGTCATGTTTGTCGTGTTTCCCGTTGTTACGGCTGGCGGCTCGGGCCCGCCGCCGGCTCCGCTCCCCTAGTATGTATGTGTGTGTTTGTGTCGGCTGGTGCCCGTATAATGGTACTTCAGTTTGAATGCGCCAGCGCGACACTCTGATTGGAGGACTGTGCCAGCGCGACACTCCGATTGGACGACTGTGCCAGCGCGACGCTATTGTGTATCCGTGTATTATACCCCTATTGGTTATTGTTGTTTCTCCTCCGTTCTGTCAGTTCTGTCAAATGCGGTTATTATTTGTTCACCTTCCACTTTCACTCCCTTGTCAAACCCCTGCCTGAAATTTCAATTAAAACTACTCAGATGTTAAAGTCGACCCGTGTTTATCTACTCTATATTTTCTGTTATTGTGTTACTTCCCTTCCCCTTGACGAGCCGGGCGTAACACCGTGGCCGAGTACAGTACGCGCACATAGCATATCTTGCAACTGTGGTCTTTTTATCGACAACGTGAACGTTGTCGACATAACTCACCGGGAACGCAAAATGTTTCCAAACTGGTGACGAGAGAAGCGGGAGCGGCTTGAAGCACCATTGCTGTGTCTGTCCGCGCTTGCCATCATGACTGCAGGAGAAGTCAGCTAACAAGTGCCGTTAGCTAGTAGCTGAATGGCTGCGTCTCATTTGCTTTCCTGGGAGGTGGCGGTGGCGGCGGGCGCGGGGGGGGGGGGGCATCGAATCGTGTGTCCTCTCTTCTATTTCGATGCTCGAAATCGTGACGTAATTTCGATCGATTTCGATAAAAAATCGAAATCGTGACACCCTTAATATATATATATATATATATATATATATATATATGTATGTATGTATACACACAGACATCATTATTAATTTTTTTTTCTTCAATTAATTAGTTAGTTATATAAACATAACATCTAGCTTCTTATTGTTTTTTTAATAACACTGTCATTTTTATTTTATTTTTTTCAATTTTATTTTAGTTAACTAAAATAACCTTGGAACAGAAGATTAGTCTATTATTATTATTGTTATTGTTATTATTATTATTATTATATACATTCTAATTTGGCAGGGATATTAAACTTCTTCGCAGCATGTGGTGTATCAAACTTAGACACTATTTTCACTTTACTGAGACTTCAATGTTGTGTGTTGTGTATGTGTGTGAGACAGTCCAATATGTGCATAAAGTCCACACACGTACGTGTGCCTGTGAGTCGACGTAGTCCTTTACGTTGTGACGTAAAGGCGATAGCAGGCGCGTCTGGAAGCGTTTAAAAGTTGGTGGTGAAAGAAAAGAAGGCATTCCCACATGTGGAATCATTCCATCCAAATAGGACTTGTCATTTTTTCCTCCGCTCGCTGTGATTCAGGTGTCATGTTTTCCTATATGTTTCACCGCCCACTGACACACACTACGTACATGTTACTGGGAAGACAACAAACTGAGGAAACAGGCGTTCATTGTTCTTCGTCTTAATAATGTGACGACAACATGCGGTATTTGACTTCCAAGTTGAATTGCTTCCATGACCAAGCCCGTAATTCAAAACACCCAAATCATCTTTCCCCATTGAAGTGAAGGGAAATGCTATTAATCTGACACAGCACCACAAATAAAAAAAAAAAATATAGCACTCTACAGTATTGTACTTTACACAAACAGAGTAATGACGTAATTTAATAAAAGGCAAAGATTAAACAGTTTGTGCATCATTGTGACTCCGTGTGCTGCTCATTCTGATATGCTCACCTTAGCCACCAGAGGGTAGTATAGAGACCATCTCAACATAGCTTCAATGAAATATTTCGTTTTTTCATTGAATATGTCGGTGAGTGTTGTAAGCTCTCTTCATGTGTTGCTACTGCTTGTTTAAAGGTATAGAAGTATCACAACATTGATGCTAGTTTTGTTAGACTTCCTAAGGTGTTTTACATTGTGTTAACATTTAGCTAAGCAGGCTTTCGTACGACAAAGTTAATTTGCTAAAATTTAATACACAGCATGTAATTGATTGATTGTTTTAATGTAAACGTCTACTGGGGGTAGCAATAAAATGCTTGAAGCACACACTTGACAAGCAAATACTTCGCTTAAGTTCACTGCCAGTGCCACCCATTGCGAGCGAGTGTTCATCCATGCAGCCATTTTCTATGTCACTGAGCCTCACTGAGGTTGCGGCTAAACTAGAGCAAATTCAAGACTTTGCCTGATAACTCAAAATTTTGCTCACAAGACGAAACAAATTAAAAAAATGGCAGAGCAGTTGAGATACCACTATACTATCATTCTCTACCTCCTATTCTCTATACATTATCTATCTATCTATCTATCTATCTATCTATCTGTCTATCCCTGGATTGGCTGGCAGGGTGTACCCCGCCTGCTGCCCAAAGCCAGCTGGGATAGGCTCCAGCACCCCCGCGACCCTTGTGAGGAAAGCGGCTAAGAATATATATATATATATATATATATATATATATATATATATATATATATATATATATATATATATATATATATATATATATATATATATATATATATATATATATATATATATATATATATATATATATATATATATAGAGAGAGAGAGAGCGAGAGATGTAAATCAACACCGGCCAACCTGCCAAAACGGGTTAAAATTCATTTTGGTGGGTGGTCCTAAAAATTTACTAGCCAATTTTGCTGGTAATGCATGACACATTTGCCAAATTGGCATTGGAAGTTTTATGCCCATAGCTATATATATATATATATATATATATATATATATATATATATATATATATATATATATATATATATATATATATATATATATATATATATATATATATATACATACAGTATAGTGTTTCAGAGGCACAATAAAGTTTAAATGTAGTCTGAAAACTTAATTCTACTGGCATTTTTCTGCATAGCAAAATACAGCATTGTAATGCTAAAATATAGCATCTAATTATAAAATACTGTAAAGTAGTCATTGCGAAATATGGCCATTTTGTGACAAATTATATTGTCATGGTAAAATGTATTATTTTTGTGTAAAAAAAATAGAGTGCTAAGGAATAATACAGTGTTTTGATGTCAAAATTTGCATTCTTATGTCAAAATATAGCGTCTCGTTGCTAAACATAGTATTCTTATGGCAAAATACAGATTTCATCTCTCTAAATACAATTTTGGAGAGCAAAATATAGCATTTTCTTGACAGAACAATTATTTATAGAATTTTGTCCTCGGAGAAGATTAAAAATAAAAAGCCATTCTTATTTTGAATTATTGTCGGCAACTCGCCAGAGCAGCGTAGTAAACCTCGGGGGCGCTCGCACGGTTTTTCCTCGGGGCAGCTCGGGCCACCGTCCACGCCGCAGCCTGCGGTGGAGGAGGCAACAGCGCGCCGGCAGCACTGGAATAGAAGTTTATTACTGGTGCACGGCTCACCAAATTGATACCTTGGTGCAAATAGAAGGAAGAAAATCACATACGCCCATGCGACGCTCACCAATGGAGACGCAAACACACACACATGCGCGCTACCAGACTAAGCTATACTTTGAACGTTCCTGTTTAGGCGTTCGTGGCTGACAAATGTGGACTCATTGTCCTGCGAAAGTGGCGGCCAGTCACTCAATGATTGCAGATGCTTTAGAATAATTCTGCAAAGAAGGCACAAGTAGTAGTTATTTATTTATTTATTTTACAATATTCGTGTCACAATGTCCCCGATATCAGAAGAAAATTATATGATGCAGCAGGATTAATATTTTGCCCAGCCCCTTGCTTGCATTTTTTTTCGGGAAACTCACAATATGATTACGGTATTTTTCTGATCACAAACCAAACGACCAAACCATAATACGACGCAGTTTAGTCTATATTTTTCTCCGTCCCTAAACTGCAATATAATATTCAATCATCACGCACAAGGACATATATTGTAAAATAAGCCTACAGTCGTCACTTTCTGTAGGCGTAAAAAGCAGGATCGAAGGGGATTGACATTTAATAATTTTCAGCAAAAAAAGCTGAGCTGAAATACTGCACTTCCTGATTTCCATCTTCTTCTTCAAATGAATACAGTTTCAAATGTAAGAGTGTGCCGCCACCTAGTGCTCAACAGTGGAATTACACCCAAAATAATCAGGAGACAGAACAAAATAGTTATTCACTTTACAATAGAAAAATGAGTGAAATTCACGATGAAGGGGTTACTTTATCTTAAGATAGACTGCATGTCATTTAAGCTCCCATAATTTTGGATTGAGCATTTCATGTTGAACTACAGCAAAATATAGCTTTCATAAATCAGCATGGCAAAATGTACAGTTTAATGGCTAAATATTCTTTTTTTTTTTTTTTTTTTCATTTTGACGACAAAACCTTTCATGGAAATATAGTATCGCAAAATACATTTGTGGATGGTAAAAGATAAAATAAAAGAAAATACGTTGTTTCCATACTCGGCATATTAGGATAAACCCATTATACAAGACATCAAATTATCTGTGTAACTGAGCAATTAAATTTAAAAAGGATGTTGACTGATGGTCAGAATGGTCACTGCCACCAAGTAGTACAGAACTGATTAATATTAGAAGACATAATCTATTATATGGAATGAGTGGCATTATATATAATACATGTAAATATATCAAATATATCAGATTGCAGTTCAGGAAGCTTCAGAGGTTTCCATGGAGGATTGAAATGAAGACATTCTAAGACAAACATTAGACAGCCCTCTAGTGGGGAGAGAGTACCAGTGCACCCTCAACAACAACAGGCAGTACAGTATTTAAAAAACAAACAAAACAAAAAACAACAACAGATAAGACAACTTAGAACTCTGCTTTTGATTTGATCCCGATCGAATGGAGGCGGCAGACATTTTTTTTTATCTTTTATCTCCCATAACACTGGGTGGAAGAGCTCCAGTGGAAACTTCCTTGATGTCTTTCAAGGCCTTTCCCTGTTTGTCCATCTGCCCCGATACAAGACTTCTCAACTGGGTCACATGTTTATAGCTACATGCTGTTTACAGTATTTAAAAAAGCATCACAAAAAGTGAGAAATATGAAAAAACAAGATGTGAATCCAATTTTGATTGTTAATTTTAAAATATATACACGTATGATTGATAAGATAAAAATAAAACAAAATAAGATATGGATAAATATTTCAAAAGAAATTATCATAAAAAGAAAAATATAGCAAATATTAAAAGAAATAAAATGGCGGTGTAGAAAATGAAATACTGAACAAAAAATAAGACTAAAACAAACATTTTTTAAGTGCAGTATAGACAAATTACAGTCAATAAAATACACAAATATTATGTAATATTCCATCCATCTTTTGTATCGCTTGCTCCTCACAAGAAATCAAGAAATAAAAAGCTTCATCGTGAGAAAAATACGAAAAAAATAAAAGAATAAACTTGCAAACAATGTAAACTAATAATTTAAATCAATAAAGTGAAATATAGGAACAGTGGAGAAAACAAAATGAAAAAAGAACAATACAACGTTAAAACAAAAATAAAATACAAATATGAAAAATTTGTGCAATGTTGAAAATCAAACCAAAATAAAATATAGTTCATAAAAAAATAAGCAAATGTGGGAAAAATAACTCAATAAATCATTGAAGAAAAGGAACCAGAAAAAATAAACATAAAATATGTAGTAAAAATGTTATCACCATAATGTTGCAAGAAAAAAAAAAAGAAGACTTAAAAGTAGTGTGGGAAATACAACCAAAATTTTAATATTTTTGAGAAAAAATAAGAACGTATTAAGTATCATTAACAGACAGAGATAAACATTAATTTTTCTTTTTGTTTGTGTGTATCTGAGTAGCCCTTATATGAAGAAAGGTGCAGTATTCGTAAAGCAAAAGAACTGAGAGTAAGAAGTGTGGTGAAGAGCATGGAAGCAAAAGAGTGCTGTTCCCATTTCCCGCTGACTCGTGTGAAAGACGATCAGAAAATTGAGTCCAGCTGACTTGTTTTTTTGGGGGGTTTTTTCACTGACAACTTTTCCAGCCACCGGCAGTGCAATTGGAATGGAATTAAGCCGCACAGTCCACTTGCATCAACCTTTCCTCACTGCTCCCTTACATTCCTCCCTAAAGTGTTTCAATCAGTGTTCAGTTATGAAATCTTCCATAAAATAAAGTTTGCACGACAGAAAGCATTTTTAGATAATCTACTTTTATGCCAAAATAGTGTTTTCATAGCAAAATATTACATTTTCAATGTGAAATATACAGTTGTGAACAATTATACCCCCCACTTATGAAATTGGACAAAACTCTTGGAAATGAGCAGGCCATTAACAACACGTTTGCTATTTGAGAAACAAATACGCTACAAATACAAAAGTTGACAAGTGTGAGTGTGATTAGTAGGGGTGTGAATTGCCTCGTACTTGACGATTCGATCCGTATCATGATTCATAGGTCACGATTCGATTCGATACCGATTAATCCCAATATGAATTTACAAGTCGATTGTTGCGATTTTTTTTTACTCAAATTTAGAAAATACCATTCAGTAAACTTGTACATGTATACTGTAAGATTTGTATGAAGTTGTATTATTTATTGATCTGAAACTTCAGTTTTATAACTGTGAGCCACTGTATTTAACAAACAGGTTGTAACCTTTTCATGTTAGAACAGCATTGAAATAAAATATTAAGGCTTCATGTTCCATTAATATAACATTCTTCCATGCTTAAGGTGTGAAAGTTAGAATATTTAAAAAATGGATGTTAAAAAAAAAATCGATTCTGCTGCCTATTGAATCGATTTGAGAATTGCGTGCTGTAGTATCGCGATATACTGCCGAATCGATTTTTTTTTTTAAACACCCCTAGTGATTAGGATATTTTTTTGGGATACAATGATTTAAATGCAAAAAGGCAAAAATGAGAATTTCTAAATTATCAACCCCCTGGCCATTCATAGTCAATAGTGTACCCTTTCTGAGCCACAACTGCCAACGAGCTCTTCGAGTAGTTCTCCACCAGGTTGGCATGGGTCTCCTCTGGGATTTTGTCACATTTGTCAACTACAAATTGTTCCAGGTGGTCCAAATTGTGTGGTTTCCGTGCATGGATATTCACTTTAGCACCTTCCACAGATTCTCAATAGGTTTCGAGGTCTGGGCTGTGAGCGGCCACTCTCGGACTTTGGTTTTGGTATTCTTGAGGAATTTTTGCACCAATTTTGATGTGTGCTTCGGGTTATTGTCTTGTTGGAAGAGCCAGAGACCACCTCCCTCAAAATGTCAACAAAATTCTGGTCACAACTACAGTGTTTTGTCAAATGATAGTATTTTCAGAGCCAAATACAGTGCCGTCTTGATTTGTGAGTTTAAAATACGGTTGTTTTATGAAAGCTCAAACATAACTGAAGAGAATGTAAGGAATTTCAGTTTGTGCATGATGATTTAATGCTGCAGTCCAATTTATTGTGCTGCTCGTTCTGATGTTTTCACCGTTGACACCAGGAGACCGTATAATACAGTCATGCAGACACAAACGAGGAAGTACAGGACTTCTGCTGCTGCTACTGTAAGTAAATCTTTGTCATTGTTCACAGATGATAAAGAATATCCATCCGTTTTCTTAACTTCTTACTCCTCACAAAGGTCGTGGGGTTGCTGGAGCCCATCCCAGCCTTATGAAAGTGTTTGCATAGCTTAAAGCCAACAAATAATGCACACAATATTGACATGCTAATTGTTAGTATCAGTAGTCATGATTGTAGAAGCAACTCGCGATACATACATAAGCATGTCTCTTGATTACAACATATTTAATTTAACATATCTTGGTTTTTGTCATTAAATCAATGATATGAACTGCTATACTTTAAACATAGAGGTTTGACTTGTTTGTGACAGATGTCTGCGAACTTGGGTCAATTAGTGAAGACCAGAGTTCAAAGCAAAGATGGTGAAGCAGCATTTAACTGTTATGCTGCACACAATTTTGGAAAAAAAAACAAACAAAAAAAAAACTGCCAACAGAAGTGAAGTCAGTAACATATGACTATAGTGAACGCCCGTGTCCAAAACTAACCTCCCGCCACATGCTATATTTCATGTCGGAGTATTTCAGTTTCATTGCAAAATATTGTATATTCTACATCAAATGTAATTTTAGTGTCAGAATATTGCAACTTCATGGCAAGAAATACTATTGACCCATTTGAAAGGTGTGACAATTGGTGTTTTGAAGAAGTGAAGGTGTCTTGTCAGTGGTGGATGGCGATCACATCTTACACTGGTCAACCTTTTTTATTGAGGGATGTGATGTACGTGTGTGTGCGTGTCATCAGGAACTTCCGCTCATGCTGCTGCGGTTATTATTCCTTTTCACCTTCTTCACGGCGCAATAGAAAATGACATCTGCTCAATATATCAGCACAGTAGAAAACGTTCCATTGGATGAGACTGAGTGAATTTTTATTCAGTGGGATGTCTTTCCTCTTTCACTCAAATTAGTTCATGCAAACATTCACAATTAAAAAAAAAAAAAAGGCCAAAGGTGGATGATGGAGCCGCTCAATTCTTCCCTTTGCTGTCTGCCAGCTCAGTTTCTTTCTATTTTCCCTTGGCACAAGCGTGACATCCTACACAACCATTTTTTATTTATTTTTTTACCTGGACGTCACAGCTGCAGATGTGAAAGGAAGCTTTTGTCCTTGGGCCGACAAGCGTTCCAAAAGGCTCGTGGGAAAAAGAAAGTGGGGGCCAGTGGGAAAAGTGTTGCATCGCGAGGTAAATGTCATATTTGAGATTAACATGGAACAGACTTTAAGAGTACAGACACGGACCGTTGATTGTAAAACAAAGTAAATTTAATGGGGGGGAAACATTTAAAAAAAAGAACTGAATGGAAACAATACAAATTTGATCGACAAATGTAATTTTAAAATAAATAAAAATTAGGAAAGAATGAAGAAAACAATACTAATTTGATCGACATATGTAATTTTAAAATAAATAAAATTAGGAAAGAATGAAGAAAAATTAAATTGGAGAATATATCTAAATATAAATAATGATCAAAACATACATAACTAAATAAATAACTAAATAAAGTATTGAACTGAAGAATATGACTAACTGTGAATAATGATCAATCAAGCAAATAAATTAATGAATGAGGAAAAAAAATTGATTAATTTAAAAAATATTGAGGTATTGAACATGTTTAGTTTTCCCCTACATTTTTTTTCTGTCCCTATTCCCGTGAAGTTTTCTGTCGTCATTTTAAAAATTGTGGTTCGTGATGAAATAGACTTTCCTGTAAAAAACGAGCGTTTTCATGTCAAACAATATGCTAATATGCATAGCCTCGTACTTCAGCTATGTTTTTTTGTTTATGTTTGACCAGAATGCTTTGAGGAATGGGGAACTTCGCAGCAGTCTACAACACAATGTTCACCCATAATAACAATCATCATCATCATTATAATAATCAACAGAAAATGATCTTTAAAGCACAACTGACAACTGAAGAGTCAATTGCACGGCAACAGTCGTCACGTGGCAAACAAATTTACTCATCGACTAAGCTCAATATGGGATCACATCCAATGCAAACAGCTGCAGGAGTACACACGCCTCGACCAAGCTCCGTGCTGCAAAATATTTTTTAAAACCCAGGGCTGAAAGTAGTTAGAATTTCTTGCTGGAACTCCCTGACATAAACTTCGCCGCACAGCCATTATTTATTCATTTATTTATTTATTTTTCTTATTCATTATCAAACCACAGACATGTAAAAAAAGAAATAAAATAGACCTCCTTTTGCCACAGTTACACAGTACACACAATAAAACACAACATGTGGTTTTACGCATGCATTAGGCTACTGCATTACGCTTGCTCACTTTTACACTGGGGGTGGAGGGCTTTTTGGGGGGCTGGAATCATTGGAAAATTCCACCCCCGGAGTAACATGACAATCAATCGCATGTACATCAGGAGTAGAACAATGAAAATGTCTCAAGAAACCATGCCAGAAAGGAAGTCTGCCATTTTGTGACGATTTGCCCTCCTGTATACCACAGACGGACTACACTAAATGGAAAGAATTTTAGGGGTGCATGAAAATGTAACTTTTTAAGAGATTCAGAACCAGAGCACTTCCGTCTCCCGTCGCTTTTTGTTGACGACACCCACCTTTCACCGAGTGCATCCGCATATTCTGTGAATGCTTGATGATGCGAAGCTTCGCAAAAATACACAAAATGAGAGGGACCGTCTGTACTTGCCCAGATCGACATTCTTCAGTTGGTGCTTCGTCCGTGGATTTTCGCGTCATTGTTCACTTGCCAAAACTGGGGTTCGTCGATGACAGGAAGCAACGATTGATAGAAGTGCCCAGATCTATTGAAAAACACAACCATTCCAAAATTCACTCAGGAGTGCCCCCTGGAACGTTTCCCCCAAAACCACTTTGACCAATCAACACAAAATGAAATGATCTGTCTGTCATAGGCCTCAGTGGACCCACAAAAAAAGTCTCAAGGACCCATGCCTGGAGTTAACCAGAAAACATTTCAACCTTTAGAGTCGGCACTTCGACACCGATGTCAAAATTGTCAGTTTATTCCCCCCCCCCTCCACAAAAACCATTGGCAGTTTGTTTGAAATGGGCAGGAACTACTAAATTTGTGTTCTCCAGAAACATGGATATAGTCAACGCCAGTGGCGAGCGGTGACTTTTTCGAGTGGGCATGTTGAAGTGTGACATATCATATTCGAGCGCTCGTGGAAAATTTTGGGGTATTTTTTTTATGATTTAATTATTATGTTATACCCATGTGCAGGTATAAAATTAAAGCGGAAATATTCAGGACTGACACAGGCTGACACGGTCACACTCTAATGTAACCAGCTCCATGGTGAGTGAAATGACAAAATCACATGGCCACAACTTTGCCAATACATTGGAATTTACAGTATTTGGTGCCCATGATGTGGTCTCAACCCAGGAGAAGGAAAAAAGTGACACCCAGAAGAGCCGCAAGAGGTTTCAACCAACAATAAAGTTTGCTCACCTGTAACTACAACTAGCCACTGATGTTTCTCGTACGTCCTTTCTTGAAAGTGAGGGATGAAATTCTTCCCCGTTTTCATGATGATTATTTCAGTAGGACGACCACTTGAAATTATATTCTCGCTGGAGCATTCCTAGAGTGGGCCGAGGGACTGCAGCGCATGGCCGAGAACGCTGGAGCCTCCTCGGGCATGAAATCTGGCATTTGCCGGCCCTCTATCTCCGGGACACAAACCACTTTACTGCTAGCCAAGTAAGCTAATTATGCGCATGCGCTTTGTTGTCAGATACGCTGCTTGACTGCCAGCTTTTTTTGCCATTCAAAAGGCTCACGTTTTATAAACCTCTCAGAACAAACACAACTTTATTTATCATTGTGCATGCACAAAAGCTGACGGCCTTCCGGTTTACAAAGCCGAGCTTCCTCTCACGAGACACCCGTTTATCGCCATAGTTCGTGCTTGCTAAATATCCGTTGTCGGCTACTCGGCTTTCCACTTCTCCGCAAGGAAAACAGGACAAATTACACAAAAATTTAAGACCAAAGCAGTAGAACTAAGGTATTGTATATCTATAATTATTTCACTGATTGAAGGTGCTTGGGCATGCGCCACATTAATAGCTTATTATGACTGCTCGGCACTGGTTCACGCCTACTAGTGTTACAAACACATTTGGTGTGGTTATTTTTTACTGCTTCAAAGCCATTGTAGTTGAGGAGTGGATCACGTACAATATATGAGACCATAGTTAGCATTGGTACTCTTTTCTTTTTTTTTTTTTTTTTTTTTTTTTTTTTTTTTATTCTTAGTTTTTACCATTTTCATTGTACATCACTAAATTCAGTGACAGTACATTTCAGATGTCAACACTGAGAACAAGTCGTTACTCTTGTTTACACTACTGACACACGCACATCAACTGGCAGCCACGTCATATTTAAACACAGATTAATCTTTTACCTCACTAATGAAACTACATACACAGAAATAGGTGGTGATCTAACATGAAACAGGATTGTGAGTTGACCAGCAGCAAAACTTTGGCTTGTTTTTCTCTCGTATGTTCGATCAAGGTGACAGTCCCATTCAAAAGGGTGAGAAAGTCGGCAGCTGTCAAACCGGCCTGACACTATTTGCCAGGCTTCCCACCGGTTCCCCCGAGGGGTAGGGAAAAAAAAGAGAGTACAAATACAGGTGCATCAGTTGCACTCGTGGGATTTTATAACATTTCCTCCAAAAAGCATGAAGTGGTTCTTCGTGTGGACGCTGCTGTGGGGGCTCGCCGCCGCCCAACACCACCCTCACCTCCGGCACGGCAGGACTTCCATCGTGCACCTGTTTGAGTGGCGCTGGGAGGACATCGCCGAGGAATGCGAGCGATTTCTGGGGCCCAACGGTTTCGGGGGAGTTCAGGTGTGCCGATTTTTGCTAGTCTGGTAATTATTTGGTGCAATGCAGAAATATCTTGGCTGCAATTTTGTATCCATTGATTATTTCTTGTGCTTGATTGTACAAAGGGGTGATTATCATAAAAAACTGATAGATAGATAGATAGATAGATAGATAGATAGTTAGTTAGTTAGTAGAGGTGTGTCAAAAAATCGATTCATCAAAGAATCGAGATTCTCACTTATTAATCGAATCGAATCGATATTAATATCCTAAAATCGATTTTATTTAAATTAGAAATGAAGAAGAAGGGGAAAAGCAGTTGTAGCCCACATGCTGTTTTTGTGGAAAAAGGCACTTAGAAAATACAAAATTAATAAATGTTTAAAAAAAAAAAAAGACACTTTAATGTCTCTATTTGTCATTTTGTCTTGCAAAGCAGACTGGAGTAGATCATGACAATGTTGTGCATATCTGTAAATTGAAGCAGAAATCATTTTTCAATCAAATAATTTTGAATCGAAAATCGTTTGAATCGAGAATCGAGAATCGATCCTGATCTTAGACAATCTTAGACATCACAATCTTAGACCCAAAAATCAAAATCGAATCGAATCGTGAGACAGTCAAAGATTCCCAGCCCTAATAGATAGATAGATAGATAGATAGATAGATAAAAATGTGGATTTTTTCACATTAATGCAATATGAATCAGAATGGCATGTTTAGGCTGGTGGGGGAGCATAGAACATATTATTCTAAAGATTTTTGGGGGTTGACTTGCCCTTTTATGCTGAGCACTAACGTAGTTTATGCAATAATTCTCAACTAGTGCTACCACAAATTATTTTGATAGTCGACTAGTCATTGATGGTACAAGTAGTCATCATTAGTCACCTTACAGATCATATGTAAATTGCAGCCTATCACACAAGCAAACAGCTGCTCCTATGTAAACATCATTAGGTTCAAGCCTACAGCCTGAATTCTTTAAGGTATATATAGACAGTAAATTCTGTAGAGTAAATTTGGCTATTTAGAGAGGGACCAAATAGGCTTAGTTTTAGAGTAGGCTAATATTTACACTCGGAAGAAAGTAAAATAAAAAAATTGGGGGTTGGAGTCACTCAAGGGTTGCGGAACAAACTCACGACCTTCAGCTTGGGAGACTGACAGACTACCACCTGAGCTTTGCTCCTCCTCCTGCTTACTTATCTCCACCCTTGGAGTTAGGAATATTCCAGTTGACACAAGTGATATACTAACAAACAGCAGGAGCTATGTGGCTCAGGGAGTAGATGGGCTTTCTCCCAAGCTGAATATCCTGAGTTTGTTCCTCAAACCTTGAGTGACTTTTATTTTATTTACTCTCTTCCATGTGTAAATAATATTACTCAAAAACTGAGTCTACGGTCCCACTCTACAGTCAATGATGATGATAGAACATTCAACTTTGATTATATTCGGCAATGACATATTTATAAAGGATGGAGGAAATAAATTGAAGGCGATACTGTGGCCTTAACATTTTTAGGTTGTGAATGTTCAGTGCATTTTAAAATGGAACCAACAACTACTGGATACACAATGTACACTTGCACCTTGGCTTCATCTTCATCATACTTCATCTTTTGGATGCTAGACTTTTTTAACATTGTCCACTAGAGAGCAGGATAATGAAGAGTAATACAATATGCCTTTCAAAACTTAATCTTGATATTCTCCAAATACTTGTGGTAGGGATGGGCGAGTATTGATACTATCAGTAATGGTGCAGATACCAGCCTTATTTAAGATATTGGTACTCATGATGGGATTGGCTACCCTCCAGTGACCATTTTACAATGAGGAACTAAAAATTTGAAATTAGAAGAACAGATAATTTCCACTAATTTTTTTGCAATTTCATGTGGTGGAAATTATATATTGGGATATGTAGGTGTTTATTATCCATCCATCCATCCATCCATCCATCCATCCATCCATTTTCTTGACCGCTTATTCCTCACAAGGGTCGCGGGGGCTGCTGGCGCCTATCTCAGCTGGCTCTGGGCAGTAGGCGGAGGACACCCTGGACTGGTTGCCAGCCAATCGCAGTGTTTATTATTATTAATTATAATAATAACACATCAGATTTATATTGCGCTTTTTTGAACACTGAATACATTATTAGTGCACTCACACTGATGGTGGTAATCTACCTAAGTAGCCACAGCTGCGCATCCGACCACCACTAAACATATGCACCTTTGAGACACCAGCGTGAGTGACACTGGGGGCAATGTGTGTGAAGAGCAGGGATCGAACAGCCAACCTACCGGATACTGAACGACCTGAGCCACAGCCGCCGTGACTATTTAAAATGAATAGTCATTGTCAAAAGTAGTAATGGTATCTACTTAGTACCGTACTCGTACTGACTGGATAAAATGGCACCAACATCCCTAACGTGCAGCTAACATAACTTGCATACGTATCGTATAGGATTTTTTCCAACAGCTGTTGAAACCCAGAATAGGAGAGAAAATGAGGATATTTACCAGGATGTTACCACTCACACATCCTGCGATGAGATAAATCATCCATGTACACATTACAAATAGGGCTGGGGGTATTGAGCTGGTGAAAGTACCCGCCACCCCCACCCTCCATGACCAACACCACAAAATGAAACAGAAACTGTATTTCCCCATTTAACCTGCTTGCTCTCATTGGTGTACCGATAAGCCAGGTCATTGTACTGTTGGTCATTCCTCTTCCTCAATTTTTAGAGCAGCTTATGACAGTTGAGCCAGTCAAAGGGCTTTAGTTTTGAGGCATCAATAAAACCAATTACACAGAGGAATTCTGCCTTCTATACATTTCCTTCAAAACATAGCTATATAAACCTTAAAGCCAAACTGTTTAAAACCCTTACATTGATCAACATGGAGTATGTACCCTGAAACTGAAAAAAATCCCCTAAAGGAACTGTTTGTATGTTTGTTTTGTTTGTTTCCTTTTGCTCTGCCAGGCATTGTCTTCAGAGTTCTGCTTGTGTATTTCCTCTTCAGTTGGTGCGTTTCCATTACCCTTTTTCGCAAAAAATAAAAGCGATATTGTACTATTTCGATAAAGTACCATTTCGAATTGTCGGTGTTTCCATTGACGAGTTTCGCTTCTGAGGCGGCATTCTCGGAATGTCCCGTCTCGCGAGACCTCGCTGTTCTGTCGGAGGTGCTCATGATGTTTACCGTAGACGGACGCCCGTTGTAGTTATATTACTTTAAAAAACACTCACCCCCTCATCGGGCGGTTTCGGGCATTTAGTGTTGGTGTTGTTGTGTGTTTTCCTCGGCAGTCGGCAAACAGTTCTGACACGAAAGCGAGTGTCACCGTACTTCCTACTTCCTGTAATCCTAAAATGTTGTTCCCATGCAGAGGCTGGGTAAAAGGCTGGTTACAAATTGTTAAAAGTTTCTTATGTTTTCTGGCGTCCTCTTTGCTAAATTAACCAGACATGGTAGGACACAATTTCAAGCTCTCCTCTCCTTCAACTTCTCGACGGAGTCTCGCTCAATTACACCTCTCTCTCTTTTGCGCTCATGACGTGCAGTAGCCGATACAAATCACTTCAGCATGTAAAACTAAAATACAAAACCGATATTATTAATTCTCAAAACAAATAGTAATTGCAAGTTTAATAAAAATACACATAAACAACGTGTTACATTCCTTTCCTCCGTAACCGGGCGGGTGTCACATGACTACTAATGCGCAAAAAGTGTTTCCATTACACTTTTGCGAAATACTTCTTTTTCGATACGTCTCAAAAACCACCTCGTGAAAGCGCAAAAACTTTTTTGCGATATTTGAGTTTTTTTTTCGCAAATCCGGTGTTTCCATTACCAGATTACTTTTGCGAAACATGCCTTTTGCGCAAAACTGAGGGTAATGGAAACGCACTTAGTGTTAGTCTTCAGTTCTGATGATGGACTTGCACATTGGCAACATTCTACTTCTTCGCCTTCAAAAACTCTTACTTTCGTAGTATGCTCTGTGTCATTGCCCATCTGCACTGTGAAGCGTCATCCCATGAGTTCTGATGCACTTGTCTGAATATAAGAAAATAATATTGACTGCTACATTTGTCAGCAGTCATCATCAATACATACAAGGGAACCAGTTTCATTGGCAGCCCTACATGCCCACCTGGACATGGAACAGCTGAGCAGCCCATTGTTCTAATACTTTGAGTCACTTTAAATGTTCGTAGAGTCATCATGTCCTTCCCGTATGCTTGCTCAGATCTCGCCTCCCAACGAGCACATTGTGCTGAACAATCCCTGGATGCCGTGGTGGCAGAGATACCAGCCGGTGGGATACAAACTGTGTTCCAGGTCCGGCACTGAGCAGGAGCTGCGAGACATGGTGACGAGGTGCAACAACGTCGGGGTCAACATCTACGTGGACGCCGTCATCAACCACATGTGCGGGTCGGCCGGCGGCGAGGGGAAACACTCGTCGTGCGGGACATGGTTCAGCGCCAGCACCAAGAACTTCCCCGACGTTCCCTACAGCGGCTGGGACTTCAACGACCACAAATGCAGGACGGGCAGCGGTGAAATCGAGAATTACGGGGATGCTAATCAGGTGCGGTGTATCTGATTTTCCAACAAAGTGAACTCTATATTCACAGTTCGGCATTCACCTATTCATAGATTGCATCTTACCCTCTCTTCCGTTCCTAAAAGTCTTACTTTGGGGCTATTTCGTGGGAAAGTTTGTTTTGTTTTTAGGTTTACAGTAATTCACTGGTTTGTTTTCATCTGCGTTGGAGATCCATAAAGTGAGCTACTAGTAGCTGATAGTATTGATGAGTCTTTGTGAAGATGTTTTGTTTGTGCTGAATAACTGAATTACTGAATACATTTGATTTGATTGATTTATTTGTTCATTTTCCCTTTCGGACAGCATTGTGACAATCAAACATTTCATCATATAATTTCAACATATAATAACCAAAAAGAAAAACGGCTGGCAGGAAGAAGCATGAAGCTTATAAATTCCCGCTCCCATACTATACTAGGACGCAGAAAATCAAACAACTAATAGTTAAAAGTAGGGGTGTGAATTGCCTCGTACCTGACGATTCGATCCGTATCACGATTCATAGGTCACGATTCGATTCGATACCGATTAATCCCGATATGAATTTACAAGTCGATTGTTGCAATTTTTTTACTCAAATTTAGAAAATACCATGAAAATGTATTTATTTATTGATCTGAAACTTCAGTTTTCTAACTGTGAGCCACTGTATTTAACAAACAGGTTGTAACCTTTTTCATGTTAGAACAGCATTGAAATAAAATATTAAGGCTTAATGTTCCATTATTAATACAACATTCTTCCACGCTTAAGGTGTGAAAGTTAGACATATTGTTCCATCAAAAATCAACATTAAAAAATCGATTCGGCTGCCTATTGAATCGATTCAAGAATTGCGTGCTGTAGTATTGCGATATATTGCCGAATCGTTTTTTTTTAACACCCCTAGTTAAAAGTCAGCAGGGATAAAAAATGTTCACTCAGTTCATCATTTCCATAATATTAGTTATCCAGTTGATTGCGTTCGGAGTCTTTTAGTTCAGGCAAATAGATATTATTAAAAGTTCAATCAGCTCATCTTCACCAATGATTTAATCGCGTATAGTTTGTGTTCCAAACAGTAGATTTGTTCCAATAGCTTGCTGATCACTTGTTGATTGATACCACGTAGATTGACTCAGTCCAGTAGCTTTAGATAACTGAGCATAATGAAAGCCATGTGTCCGACCACACCTTCAGTCAGATCCATCTTCATCACAATTCCGGTTCATCGCAGTTTCCAGTCCAGCTTTTATCTCCAAGTCAAGCAACCTTGTGACCATGTCTCTCCTCATTCTGTTCATGGCTAGGTTAAGTGCTGCAAGGTCGTTTTTCACCAGAGAAGTGTCGTCACAGGCCATTAATTTATGTAACATGGGTTTTTGATTGTGGACACAGTCTGAATCCTGATGGTCAAATACAAGTACAAGTCCATAATGGCAAGCCTGAGATCATTTAAAAAGAATTCATTTACTTCTCCAGGTTCGCGACTGTCGCTTGGTGGGCCTCCTGGACCTCGCCCTGGAGAAGAACTACGTGCGGGACAAGGTGGCCGAGTTCATGAACACGCTGATCGACATGGGCGTGGCCGGGTTCCGGGTGGACGCCTGCAAGCACATGTGGCCCGGCGACCTGGCCGCTGTCTACGGCCGCCTGCACAACCTCAGCTCCAAGTGGTTCGGCCAAGGCTCCAGACCCTTCATTTACCAGGAGGTACTCAAAATTCCGCCAAAATGACTTCAATTTAACTCATAGACTGGATCTACATTCAAGTGGCACATTGGGCATTAATTTGAATGCTTTGAATTCGACATCTTCAGATTGAACCAGGCCTCTTCAAATGTGGAAAAAATAATACAGTAAACTTCTAGTTTGACTGCAATGTCAACAGACAAACTGGATGTAGGTTTGCAGGCTACCCTATCAGTTAAAATCTACCGGTTTGTGACGGATACACACTAACACCACAAGTAAATATTTTAAAAGCACCTGTTTTCGTTTAACTGAAACAAAAGCATAGACAACTAACTGCAGTCTCGAGATGAAATTATCTGAACAGAAGGCACAGCGAGGTCAGAAGGTGCTTTGACTCAGGCACGAGATCTGTACTTGCAAAATCAAGAACCTTTGATGTCAGACAGGATGCTGCTACATTTTGAAAAGCTCTGTAGTTCATAGTTTGGCATTGACAATTTGAGGATATTTTTGGCCCAGGTCAAAATTGCCCCAGAATCGGTATTTGCTATATTTAGCATTTTTTTTTTAACTTTGCTCGATGTTGACGCTTGTGGAATTACTTTCGTGCCATGTGGGTAACTGAACATTTCCTGCATTCTGTCAATGTATACAGTGTCATCGCAGACATGGATCACATTTTAATATACATGGAAAAAGAGACATGCTGTGTAAATCCAGTTTTAGATCAAACTAGGAGTGAGCAAACAAACTGTCGTTAGATTTAATTTGCATTTAAAACTCATTCACTGCCAGTCATTATAGAAAATTTTTACATTTCCAATACTCACGTGATATTACATTCAATAATTATATATAAACCGAATCTACCAAATAACAGAATAGACTCCCTACTTTTTGTCCCGTCCCGTTCTTTTATAATTGACAGCAGAAAAATGTAGGTTTGCCAAAATACATCCATTTCTCCCATGGACTCTGAAACTGTGTTTATTTCCTATAAAATGGGGCAATGATGTCATCTACCGGTGGTTGGGCATCAGTAAAGTTGTTTCCAAGTTTGATATTTACAGTGGAGCATGCTCAGATTCGCCCCCATTTAGCACCGCTCTAAAAAATACAATTGACAAGTATACTTGTCAAAGGCAGTGAATGAGTTAAACACGACTGCAAAAGTCCCCAGCTGGAGAACCAAATACATCTTACGCATTTACGGGTAAAAAAAATAAAAAAAACAACTGAAGGAACTGTCGTGGGAATGCAAGATGTGTTCCAATTCAAACACTGTGCAGTTGATACAAACTATTTGTCCTCCGACCCTCAGGTTATTGACCTCGGAGGTGAACCTATCTCATCTCACGAGTACTCCCACCTGGGACGAGTGACTGAGTTCAAATACAGCGCAAAACTAGGAACCGTCTTCCGTAAATGGCACGGCGAGAAGTTGTGCTACACCAGGTACACCACAGTCAGGCATCTTGGGAATTATACAAGGGTGGTACCCACTTTACTCTGGTACTGATATACACTGTTCCGAGGTTAAGAAAGGCGCAGAACACGAAGGTGCACTCAGTTACAGCTATACTTACTGTTTTAAATATCATTTGCATTTTTCATGTGCAGAAACTGGGGAGAGGGCTGGGCTTTCATGCCCAGCGGCAATGCCGTCGTATTCGTCGACAACCACGACAACCAGCGCGGCCACGGCGCAGGCGGTGCGTCCATTATCACCTTCTGGGATCCAAGGCTCTACAAGATGGCCATGGGGTACATGTTGGCCCACCCTTACGGTGTAACCAGGGTCATGTCGAGCTTCCGTTGGAACCGCCACATTGTCAATGGAAAGGTTCTCACTCGCCAACTCTGACGATCATTTGGCCGCCTCGCTGTTAATCCATCCTCCGATGGATTCATGTTGTGCCCTGGTCGCGTTCTCAGGATCAGAACGACTGGATGGGACCCCCGAGTCATAGCAACGGAAGCACCAAGTCTGTTCTCATCAACCCCGATCAGACCTGTGGGGATGGATGGGTGTGTGAGCACAGATGGCGTCAGATCAAGTGAGGAAATCCTGGATTTTGAGCTTCTTTTGTATTGCTTCTCCAAGATGACAGATTGTTTTGGTCTGTTTTTGCTCTTTATTATCAAAGCACGTGGTGTCTGATGGCTTTTCTTTGTCAAATCCCCTCAGGAACATGGTCATTTTCCGCAACGTGGTCAACGGGCAGCCTCATAGCAACTGGTGGGACAACCAGGGCAACCAGGTCGCCTTTGGCCGCGGCAATCGTGGTTTCATCGTCTTTAACAATGATAACTGGTGAGCAGATCAAATGACTGACTTATTGATTGAATATTCATGAATGCATATGTCCCATGTGCCTCTAATTCAGTCTTGGGAATGTTACTTTATAAAAGTAATTACTTGCTCAAAAAAGTAACGGTTAGTAAATGAATTACTTTATAATAAAAGTAACTCGTTACCGAGCAAAGTAACTATTTTCACTACTTTAAAAATTGTTTTATACCAAATAATTTTGATTTTTTAAATATTATTATTTTATATTTATATTATTAGATTTTTTTTTTATTTTATATTACATTCATATTATTATTTATTGTATTATTATATCTTTTACTGCAATTGGCTGGCAACCAGTTCAGGGTGTACCCCGCCTACTGCCCGAAGTTGGCTGGGATAGGCTTCATCACCCCCGCGACCTTATGAAAATCGGTGGATTGATTATATTTTTATTTTTATTAAGAAATTCAAATCGTGTCCAGGCTATATAGAATGTTTTCATTGATTTTTATGAATATTTGTTACACAAATGAATCATAATGATAGATATCATAAGTTCTACCACTGCCAATTACCACAGAAATATATATATATATATATTTTTTTTTACGAGTGTTTAGTTATGATTTATGGTTATGGTTTATGGTGTATATGGTTCTTGGTGGGACAGATTTGTTCTCGAATTACTCCTCATGGCGGCTGTTTTTCGGCACATTGCTAACAATGTTATTTTCACCAATATAAATCTTGTCAAAGCCTGAACTAGTTTCAGGCTACTGGGGAGGTGGACTCTTGCTAGATGCTAACAAGTCCATTGTGAAGGAAAACACGTCGTGACATGCTTCCCACGGCACCTACAAAATAAAAGTCACTACACATCCCAGCTGTCAAGAGACCTTTATTGTGACGAGGTGCAACAAAAGTTGTGCATCTAATGTGCGCAAATGAAATTTTCATGAATAGACTCAGAGCAAACTTTCCGGAAAAGCGCTGTTCTTCCCAACACTTGTCTCTATCCATTTGATGTCCAGTAAGGGTCGCTAGAATTTGAGTTTGTTGTTGTCTCGGTGGTATACAGCCAGATACACATTCTGCCGCTTAATTTCAATCGTTTGGCTAATATTCTTATTGTTCCATACTGTGTTGACACCACAAAGAACCATATGTTTTATCTACCCTACAATTGTTTTCTTGTTTTGTTTTGTTTTTGCTGCAGTCACTTGCCCATGCATACATGAAATAGAAGCTTTTGTCTTTTTTAAGGGACCTGGATGTGACCTTGAACACTGGCATGCCCGGCGGCATCTACTGCGACGTCATCTCCGGCCAAAAGGAGGGAGAAAGGTGCACAGGAAAGCAGATCCACGTCGGCGATGATGGTCGTGCCCAATTCCGGATCAGCACCCGAGACGAGGACCCCTTTGTGGCAATTCACGCTGAATCCAAACTGTAAACACTCGCTAAGTTGAACAAAATATGAGCTACGAACAAAAGGTGCCATTAAAGGGGCTTTGTGGTGAAAGGTTCTCTTCTGCTGTCCTCTCGTTTTCTGTTCTGGTGCCTTAACATGATTTTATGTTAGTAGAGTGTTCACTGTTACGAGGGGGCGACAAGGCGGTCTGGTGCGTTTCTGTGTTGCATTACTGTTCTTTCGTGTGTTTTCTCAGGGTACTTTGGTTTCTAGTCTTAGAATCGTAGTTTGGTTGAATGTATGGCAGAGTTCTTCAAAGCTTGAGCTTCGATTTGGCGAGTGGACGGCTGTGGAGGGGCTTGACTGGTGAGGGTGCTGACTATCATTTTAAACAGTCATTGCATTTTCATACAAGCAAACCTGGCTGAATTGTTGTCTGATCATATCGAAAAAAATGTTTATGTTCCATTCCGTGGTTATGGACATCAGGTCCAAGAAGACTACGGTGCTGTTAATATCCACTGGAAGGCAACTTTGCTACAACGGGGCACTGGAGAACAAAAGGTGTGTTTGATTGGATCTCTTCACATACGACATCGAGCAAATATGTCCGTCCAGTGGTGGTGGGATATCAACTATAAGTCAAAGTGGAAGGAAGAACTGTTAAAATTTGCCTTTCTTCTACTGTCAGATATTTCCTTGATCAGGTGAACATCCTGGGTGAACCCGCGGTGGCCCACCAGTGTCCTCGCTGCACTTCCCTCATCCACTGAGGACTTCCTGTCATCACCGTGTCACAGACGAGAGCTCACCACCGGTATCGGGGCAGCAAATGGGGGGCCCCCCAGAGACCCCACTGCTTGAGACTGCTCTCTCTTCCCTTCTCCTTTATCTCTTTATCTTTACGTACCCTCATTGCGCTGTGGATTGAGTGGCAGCGTCCACAGTTCAGACAGCGAAAAAGGTGATGCTTTGCCATAAGCGTCATCTCATCTCTGTTGTCATGGCAACATGACCCGAGAGCAGAAGCAAGAAAGAAGATATTTGACTCCATCGCCTTCTGGACATATGGATGTTGAGTGTGGCTTTTTGAGGGGGAATAATCACATACACGTTGGATGAAGAGATAAACAAGGGACATCAGGATCCTGCTGGTCAGGAATACAGTAGATGTACTGTATCTGAATGTGGGGGTTGCCATGCTAAAGGGCATATTATCGATTAGGAGAAGCGAATCTTCGATCATCGACCTCACATGCCGAGGCAAGATTGCTGAAGCCCGAAATCGATGACCAACATGGCACACTGTAAAGACGAGTGTGGTCCTCACCCCAAACCAGAACTCTTGTGCGATCAATCAAATGCCGTACATGGATTGGCCTGTGGGAGGCAGCAATGTGTCATCAGGTATTCAGACAGTTGGAAAATACAACAAAGAAGAATGATCAAGCCATCACTGTTTGAACGTTTCCATTTCCTTCAGTCAAATCATTTTCTGATTGGCTGTCATTCAATTCCACATCGTATGTGTTGGATTTTTTATTTTTCTATGTATTTATTTATTGTAATTGACTGATTTCCGAGGATATCACAAAAACAATGATTCATGCTCCTTTATGTGTATGCCAGGCTTTAAATGGGGTGTAAAGATTCTTGAATTGCCTTGCTGTTTATTAGGGCAACCACATTTTTAGGGTTCATACTTAAAAACTTACCAAATTTTGCAGGCAAATGTACACCAGTTAGTCTGTGGGCATCACTGTGCAAAAAACATCCCAATAGGAATCCTCCCTATTTTTATTTATTATTTTTTTTCTTGGGGGGGGGGGGGGGGGGGGGGGGGGGTGAACCCATAAAGCCAGATTAACTGAAATTGGTAGGTAAGTCTATCATGAGTGGACCCACAAAAAAAACTCATGAACCCATGACAGAAGACAACATAAATCTTCCATTTTGGCCTCAAAGTGGGCATTTTAGGGCCATTTTCAGGGGTCCCTCAAAAAGAAACTTGCCCAAGAGATTTTGTGTGTTCATTTTCTGCCAATGAAAATATAACAATTCCTGCATGCAAGCACATGCATCCTAGTGAAAATGTACAATATGTACTTTAGGGGTTTACAAAGTCACTCAGTAACGGCTCCTAGAAAGTTTAAAAAAACAAAACAAAAAAAACATCTCCATCAGTTTCACCTAATGTGTATTAGAAGTATATCTCTATCATAACTGGGAATACAGAAAAAACAAAAAAAGACAAAAACAGAAGACACAGTAATGAATTGAACAGTAAGGCGGCCATTTTCATTTGAAGCAGCCATTTTGGCCGGGAAATGGGCCCACATGAGCACCGACAGTATATGTAATTTCAATGCCTGCTTATAATTTTGTTTAAAAGTTGTATTCCATTTTTATAACAATATACTGTAAATCATATCGACACAAGTAGCATCTTATTAAAACAAGACAAGCTAATGCTTCTAAAACTACTAAACATATTAACAATAACACAGTTGAGGTTAGCATGTTGGCTTGGCTCGCGACAAGCATTTAAGTTCCTCATGTGGCCTTTTTAGAAAATTATTTGTCTAGTTTTCTAGACAACCTCAAACACTGGACAATCGTCAGCTCCTAAATTATTGACCCCCACCTGCCACCCACGGCCCACCACCATCTCCACATCGAAGTCCAGCTGCTGTAGCTTCCGATTAGCCGCGGAGATGTCAAGCAAATGCTGGCTGAGCTCTTTGGCGCCGTCATCCATCCCTGATGCTTGGTGACACAGCCGTCAGGCGCGGCCGCCTTTTCCTGTTTCATATTTCATACCGCGCAGCACACCTGCCCATCACCTCACTACTGTGTATGTGTGTGAATTAAGTGTGTTTGCATATAGTCTAGAAAACACAATTAAAGTGTCTAAGCTAGTTTCACTCGGTGTTATATTATTTGCTTTTGATGTGTAGAAAAATGATTACTATCTCGATGTAAGACTTTTTTTTTATATATATATACTCTAGCATTTATAAAAACTATGCATTGCAAACTCTTTTCTAGTTCATTCCAAAATTGTTCAATTGAGTTCTTTCAGACCAAATTTATTCGAGTCGAGCTTTACAGTTCACCCCACCTCACCACACAGTTGGGAAGCGGCGCAGTACTGCCCTCAAAGAAGTTGCTTTACCAGCCACAGGAGGGCAGTGTTGTAACGGGGACTGTCACATAGGCTACTCTTGTTGCTCTGTGAATTCTTTCTATCGACACTTGAAAGTCAGAAAAGATTCAACTACTACATCCAAGAATTGCATCAGATTTTTGACAAATGAATTGTATTTGGGAAAAAGAAAAACACACAAAGCAGCTGTTTTTGTGTTAATGAAGTAAGCCTGGATAAAACTTTACACAAAAAAAAAGAAAACAAAGAAAAAAAGATTTACCTGATTGAGAACGTGGAAGGACTCAGGCAGCTTTTGCCTCACTCAGGCTTGCCACAATGGCATCTTCTCCATGACAACACCTTTGCACACACAGACTAGCACAATCAGTTTCATCTATAGCAAAAAAGAGAAATAAGGAAATTAACCTTATGCAAAAAAAATAAAAAATAATTTCATTTTTATTCATTTAAGTGTGTTTGGTGGGGGGGGGGTCTTTACACGCTTACTATTGATTGCTAATACTGTATACTATTGATTGCTAATACTGTATACAATATTTCTACTACTACTACTACTACTACCACCTTAGCAACAGCAAATACTAACTTATATTTGTTTAAAGGAACAAAATACGAAAATACGTAAGAAATACAGACTATACAAGCTAGAAATTTGAAAAAGAAATGAAAACAAAGTAAAAAAAAAAAAAAAAGGGCCTGTACTTTTATCAAGTAAAAGATAAGGTGCAGAAAACTAAAAAAAAAAAAAAAAAAAAAAAACGTAACAAATGAAAATGAAAAATAGACTAATTTTATTTTGTTAAATGAGTAAGAAAAATGCACAGCAGAAAAAAAAATACATGAAAAAACTAATTAAAAATAGAATAAAGAAGTTTTTTATTATTATTATTAAAGTGAATAAATATTTGATTTATTTGGAACAGATAAAATAAAAGGTACAGTGTAAAAGCCGTCATCTGCTCGGGATGTAAAGGGAAGGCACATTGTTCAATCTTGTGGAATTCTTTCCCATTCTTGCTTCCAATTCTACGTGACGTCGTATTTTGCACTTCATACTTACACCGCAAATTTTTGATGAGAGACAGGTCTGGACTGCTGGCAGGCCAGTCTAGTACGCTCATTTGTACCTTTCAGCATTAATGGTGCCTTCACAGATGCTAGCTCGCCATGCAATGGGCACAAACACACCTACCCCCTTACCTACACAAATTATGTGGTTTTCAATTTGCACTGATAAAAATTAGCATGGTCCTTTTCCTCTTTGGCCCGGAGGAAACAACCTCCATGTTTCCAAAAGCAATTTGAATTTGGACTCGTCAGACCGCAGTACACTTTTCCACTTTGCATCAGTAAATTTCCGATGAGCCAGCAGTATTTCTGGCTGTTGTTAAAGACCAACTTGAAAGTAATTTCATAAAATGCCAAAAAGGGCCACAAGTTAATGTGATTACATTATTTTTATTCTTATTGTTATTATTACTACATACAAATTTATTTATAAGTTAATTAAACAAAGCCCAAAAAAAAGCATGAAAAAATTTTGTGTAATTGCCTAAAAAAAATAGTTTTTCCGACGTTGGAGCCTGGCGACCGACAAACCCAGAAGTGATACGTCACACCGCGGACAACAATGTCAGAGCTCAATACGTAAAGTATACAAAGCCGGTGAAAAATAGATTCAGAAAACAATATGTCAAATTTAAATGAGGAGATCCAAGTCTTTGAAGAGTTGGAGGAAGGCGGAGGATGTTGGCATGTTTTTTTATTGGACCGTATATGTACGAGCCAGATGCTGATCAGGACGCTGAAAATGTTGTACCTGACATGGAGTGGAGACAAGACTCATCGAGATTAGAAGATTAGTAAATTATAAAGGCTGCGGTTATTAGTCTAGCGTTATTATTTGAAATTTGATGCTGTGCTGTGCTGTAAATTAGCATTATGAGATCACCTACCACATTTTCATGACCATAAGGCGCACTGTTAAGGCATGGTTAAACTTACATAGCACAAAACATATGGTAGCATGCTTTCACTTGCTTTTTTAAAAAGGCAGCGAAACAAAACTGAGTTTGGTTGTGTTTTATGTAAGTATTTAACAATGTACTCATGTTACTTTTGATCACTCCTCATCCATCAAATCCCTCAAGGTCCTCATCTTCTGTATCTGAAACATACATATGGACTACTTCTCCATCAAGTCAGCTCATCTTGATTTGTATCCTCCTGACTACCAACAATTCAAATGTGTCCTCTGTAGTGGACCTTTTTAAACCTGAATATCTCCCAACCTGTGCATATGATTGAATCAACTCCTTTTGTGCTCTATAGAGGACATTTAGAGCTTTCCAATGATACCAAATGTGAGAGAAAATGAGAAAATGGCTTAGGGAAGAGGAAAAATAAGTGTATAACACTTTTTATTGAACAAATTTAGGCTTTAAATGTTGTTAGCATGTTTTCTTTTAGAGTCTTAAGAACACATTAAAGTATTGTTTGAATTATTTTAACTGTATTTGAGTCTGCATGTTCTCCCCGTGCCCGTGTGGGTCTTCTCTGGGTACTCCGGTCTCCTCCCACATTCCAAAGACATGCATGGTAGGTTGATTGGGCGCTCCGAATTGTCCCTAGGTGTGCTTGTGAGTGTGGATGGTTGTTCGTCTCTGCGTGCCCTGCGATTGGTTGGCAACCAGTCCAGGGTGTCCCTCGCCTACTGCCCAGAGCCAGCTGAGATAGGCGCCAGCACCCCCCGCGACCCTTGTGAGGAATAAGCGGTCAAGAAAATGGATGGATGGATGTATTTGAGCCTAGCATTTAAGTTTTAAAAAAATGTCCTCTGTAGTGGACACATCATAGCTTAAAAATAAAAACTTTTTTTTTTTTTTTTTACCAAAAATTTCTTTTGCAGTATTCCAGTTACTTCACAAAGATTGGGTAATATCAAAATAAACATGATTGGACAATATTTTTTTTTTCCTGGGACCTGGGAGGCTTGCGTTAAAAAACAAAAAACAAAACATAAGGAAAATATGCTTAAAATGGTTTCATCCATTGGTATTACTCAAAAACATGGTTGGCCTACCTTACTTCCAAGTTGGTCTTTAATGTATGGCTTTCACTTTGCATGGTAAAGTTTCAGCTTGTATAGAGTTGGGTTTTGATTGGGTTTTATACGCAATCATGACATTCACCCGTTTCCAATGAACCTAAAAAAAAAATCACCTCATCACGTTGCACAATTGTCCCTAACCACCCTGTTATCGTCATTATTTAAAAACAAAAACAAAAAATGAACAGAAGCTGGGCTGTGAGTTTGGCACAGATGAATGCTTCTAATTAGTCCAGCGTCCATACCGATGTGATTGTCATTCACATTTGGGGGCCGTAGAAATGGCGCAATCTCGTCTGTTTGAGGCACATTTATATTTCATGGGCCGAGGTTCTCTATGAGATGACCCCTTTCAAGCCGCCCCCTCCCCTTTTGCTGCTCTTTTATTGATCCCTCCCTTATTGCTGCCATTGTTTGCGCCCTCTCATCGCCGCCCACATCTCAGGTACGTTTGAACTGAACACTCACACGCACACGCATATATGAAGCTGGTCTGAAAATGCGAGTGAAAGGGAGCAGATGGCGGCATGAATAGTGCAGCAGGTCCCGTCCCTCAAACCCCGCTCGCCCCACTCACACTTAACTTATTGCCTTCGCATGCAGCACATTACCCCAACAAACGCCCCTCATAATTGATGTAGCGACATCATCACGAGGTCAAGGTCAACGTGGGGACGGATTTCCGGAAGTCGGCGCCTGGAAAATCCTTCTCCCCGACACCCAGGTCAAATTTAATCAAACAGCATGTCACGTCATATTTGCGGTGTGTACATTTGGTACCGTCTTCTCACTATTTTGCCACCTAATTCCCGGCATGTGTGCCGGGGGAGGAGTTCACACGAGCGCCTTAATTATACATGGCAGCCCAGGGCAACACACGAGCATTAAAGTTGCATGGCTCGCTCAGGACGGACGGACCCAACGTCAAAATCGCTTTGGTGACCGGGTGAGCCGCCACCTTCTGTGTCCCCACCTTAAAATCAGGACAAAAATAGATCTCCGCCATCTTTATATATTGTACAAAAAATAAAAAAATCAAGCGAAAAAAAAATAAAGTCTGTGGTCAAAATACGGTCAGGTTCAAGAATTGCTTTACACTTTTTATAGCCTGCTGTTTTTTGATGGACTGTCCCACTGCTCAACCCTCTCTAATGTGTGTTGTGCCAACTCAGCCTCTGTAGTGTCGCACCAAAAGTCATGCAGTCGCATTTTCAATGAATGTAAACATGGTGTTTTTGTTTGTTTTTTGTTTTTAATGTCTGGTGTCAAAATATGGCCAGGATCAAAATATCCACACTTCACACACTTTAGAGCCCCGTTGAAATCAGATGGTTGTCAGGGGATGTTCAGTTTCAAATGACTTGCCACACTCACTACGCTCGCTCAACTCCGGGGTTATAAACTGCATTTCTAAATTTATTTGGACATCAAAACTTGAATAACACAAACAGATCTTTGTTCAAAAGCCACTCTAGTCCACTCTGGAGCAGCAGCTGCTTGTTGTTAACTCTCATCCAACAAAGTAGAAATTGGACCTCAAACTTGGAATACAATTTTTCACCCTACAATTGAAGTACATTTTATTGGAAACAATGTCACTCTTCTTGTCCACTCTCAGGCAGCAGCTTTACTTTTTAAAGTGCTTTAAACTCCATAAACTCCATTTCAAAGCCCAATCCTCACATCGAAAACTGTCCAAATCCTTTGAATATTTGCCTTGTGACAGTAAATATGCTCCGATTTCTGCCGTCCTCCATTACATCGGACTGATTATATTTTGTTTTTAATTAAAATAAATAAATAAAATTACCAAACCAGTAACAAAATAATAATTAATTTGTTTGCACCTTTTCTACAATGTTGATTTGAAATAATGACCTGTTTTTTTATTAAGGGATGGAAATTATTTTATTTTTTTATCCAATTCATCAATTAATCACCAAAATAATTTACATATTCAATTTTTAAAATAACCTAGAATGTAAGAGAGTATCAATTATCAAGGCAAATAAATATCAATGAAAGTCACTCTTGTCTATTCTCAAGCAGCAGCTTTGCTTGTTGTTAATGCAGAGACATCAGAAACGTCCCCGAACTAATTTGCACAAGAGTGCGACAAATGGATGTTAACTGTGCTCTCATTTTTAGGATAAAACTATATTTCATTGCTGGAGGTATTACAAATACACAAGAGTTGGAGAGTGACACTAGCTAGCATTACATTTTCACTTGTCAAGGAAAGACTGTTTCATAATTTACATCACACCATCATCATTAACATGACAAAATTGTGCTTTTCTTGACGTCGTAATTTGAAAAGTGGTTGATGTATTCTTACACTTGCATGACAGTGAAGGACAGTTTTGTGATGGCGGCAGTTTATTTTCTATTTTCCGACAGGCAGTCATCACATCAGCGCGGTCGAAGTCAGGCCGCCCTTTTTCCTTCCTGACATCTGCTCCAATTCCAAGACTGATTGGCTCACGGGATGATTGACAGCCACCCAGTCGGGTCAAAGCGATCCGACAGGCCTGATGTGCTCTGGTTTCCTTATTACCGGACAAAATGAGACCGTTTGGAAAGGGTGGGCTGTGGGGGGTGTTGTCATTTGAGGTCGATTCAAGTCAAGCGATCGCACGGGATCAACCGCAGCAAGACCACCAGTGGGGGGCCCATTAGAGGCTCGGGATTGTCATGTTTCCACTCGCTTTGCCTCTCACTCGCCTTTTAAACAATCGACCGCTGCGCTTTTGCTATTCCGTTTACCTCCTACCTGGGCAACTGTTTTTTTTTCTTTTTCTTTTCCCCCCCAAAGAAGCTGTGGGTAAGATGGTAGCGTAGCGCGGCATGATAATGATGCAAATGGGAGCCATGGTTGACTTTCATGGTGGGTGGTCTGCGAAAAGGCAGAGCATTCCAATGAACACTCTGCAGCAGTTACTGTTTGTTGTTAGTGTATTTATTAGCGAAATTCGACCTCAAACCATGAATAAGAGTGGATATCACTGCCATTTGTAATTTGAGTCCGCTCTCGAGCAGCAGCTTCACTTGTTAGTGCACATATTTAATTAACTAGACTCCTAAGTAAAATTGGACCTCGAACCTTGAACGATAGGAAGTAAGTTTATTTATTTTATTCAGAAAACACAAACAGCTGCCTGTTAATGCACATGTACACTTCATATTAGGGGTGTGAATTGCCTAGTACCTGACGATTCGATTCGTATCACGATTCACTGGTCACGATTCGATTCGATACCGATTAATCCCGATAAAAATTTATAAGTCGATTGTTGCAATTTTTTAAATTCAAATTTAGAAAATACTAATCAGTAAACTTGTACAGTGTAAGATTTGGATGAAAATGTATTATTTATTCACTTTGATGGATTGGATGTACTGGTTTCTATGGATCTCACTCTGCCTCATCGATCCTTCACTCCTTCCTCTCTTTAATTTTTCCTCTGGTCTCTTGAGATCTCGTTAATTTGTTGGAATTTAGAGGCTTCTGGGGTTGGCGTAAGACTTTGATTTTGTAACCATGGGGAAGGCAGGAAGTGTTTGGTCGGTGCTGGATTTCACTTTGATTTATCTTTCTTTTCTCTTTATTTTTTCTGACCTTTTCTCTGGTCTCCTGACCATTTGAACCTCACGACTCTGGCGAGACTCTGAAGTACCTGGTTAAGGTGAAGGGTAATGGGATTTTTATAAGGTTTTAGGTGAATTAATGAGTATAAATTTATATGTATTTGCACGCACACGCACGTGCACACACGCACGCACGCACACAAACGCACGCACGCGCACGCAAACGCACGCGCACATACACAAAAAAAATAAAATAAAAAAATAATTAAAAAAAAGAGCAATGATGATAAGACGTTGAATCGGTAAGACTACCGAATGAACAATTCTGAGCTCTTAAAAAATAAATAAATAAATAAAAAATAAAATAAATAAAAATAAAAAATAAAAAAAAGATTTGGATGAAAATGTATTATTTATTCATCTGAAACTTCAGTCTTATACAGATGGTAATTTGTTTCATGTTAGAACAGCATTGAAATAAAATATTAAAGCCCCAGTGTGTAGCTCACGACCGCCATCTATCGGTCAAACAAGATAATGCAATGATTTTAAGCACACGAACTACGGCGTCCCAGAGAGAACCTACTTCAACAGCCTACCACCAATTTCACCGGAACAGAACGCAAACAACTTCTGGTATTCCCTCGAGTGATGACGTAAGTGAATTGCATTTGTTAGACATACTGTACAGATCCCTAATATTTGTGATTTAGTCATTTAATTTCAGAATTAATATTTTTGTCGGCATTGTTTGGAAATACTGTACGTCAGCTAATGATAATGGCTATCTATGTTCATATTTGTTAGTGCAACTAAACCATGCAACAGAGAACACACAGTTATGTTATACGTTTTATAGACATGTGGACCATCTCAAAGGGGGCGAGAGAGACGACGAGGAAGAGAACGCGGTGCCTCGTAACGTACAATTATGTCATCATGGAAAAATAATTCCATTCGAGCATGCATGTGAATGGCTCAAAACATACCTTTGCTTGGAATATGTGGTATTTAGATTACATCCTTTGCTGATATGTTTAGTATATCGTACAAAAATAATGGTGTTAACTGAACTACACAGATGCAACTCAGACTCGTAAACCCCCCCGTGTCTTGTTGCTACTAACCACTCAGAAAAGTGCTGCTTACAAAAACATTTGAAACCCTTTACTCAGATATCGATTTGTCACCATGTTGAACAATTTTACCTAATAAATATCACTAAGCAACTTAATTAGTTTTGATTGAAGATACAACAGCTTCCTTGTACTTCGATGTGCAGGAATTTACATGGCTTTCACAAATAGTCTTGCTCATGTAATAATGTACTTCATTGGCTCAGTGACTTTCAGTTCATTGTTTGGTACCTCATCTGACATACAATTGTTACCTTCTTGCAGAGACTCGTACAGGAAATGACCATGGAGGAACATGAAGATATCCAAGTCCAGCTGATAGACTGACACCAAGAAATACTTTTTGACACATTGCTGACACATCAGCACCACCATGATTTCCTGTACCTGGATCCCACATCAGCACCACCATGATTTCCTGTACCTGGATCCCACATCAGCACCACCATGATTTCCTGTACCTGGATCCCACATCAGCACCACCATGATTTCCTGTACCTGGATCCCACATCAGCACCACCATGATTTCCTGTACCTGGATCCCAGACTGCAGCACCTTGGTGGACTTGTAGCAAATAAGTGACACTTTCCCAGATCCTCGAGGACAATACAAAGGTTTTTTACCTGGCATATAATTAGTCCATGTCTGACACTTGTTGTTGTAGTTTGTATAACTTGTATATTGTTGTTGTGTGTTAATTTGTACATTTTGAATAACTAAAAAATACTATTTCCTTTGGCGTCAACATGCAGTGTTCATTCGACACCTAACCTAACACTATTTTACATGACCAGAAATGTAAAACATCAAAAGCCTGGAGAATTATTATAAATGCTTGCAATGACAAGCAATTCTTCATTGGCCAATGAATGTAAGGTACAGTACATGAAAATGAATGAATAAAATAAAGTAAAATAAAAGTCTACATGAAATGAACATATTAACTAAAAAAAAAAAAAAAAATGCTGTTAGAATATAATGAGCTACATGAATTGCAGTTGTTCCAGAAATTTACCAATACGCTGTGCATTTCAAAATATGGAAAATAGACATACAGGTTTGGGCCAAAGGTAGTGTTACAGAGCAAGTATGTGTTGTACACAGCTAAAATATCTGATTAACTCAATACCATGATGGTTTTTTTGTGTGTGTGTGTGTGTGCTGACATTGCCCCCCATTAACATTGCAACATTCCTCAAACTCTCCCGAACACAGTATGATCTGTAACACTACTTTTCGCCTACTCTATGATGTTATTGGGGCAAAATTAAGGAAGGCTTGTCCATTGATTGTGTGAACAGACTGCAGTAAAAATGAAGTCACTTCAATGTTTGCTGGTTTTATTAAGTTTGACATGCTCCTTGACTGCACAAGTACATGTTATGGAGTGAGGGCATGTTCCCACCAACGATGATATCATATTCTTCAAAGGCTTGCTGAGGAAAGTGAGGGAGGAGTCACTCCATGGCTTCAGACACCTGGTCAGCAGGTCCTGTGTAAAACAAGTGCTGCTTGTACATGTGACCATTCCGTATTGCTTCACACAAAAAGTTCATGTAGTGTGCAATGCCGTCCATATGTAAATGACATACCAAGACGTCGGCTGACTTCAGTTTGTTGCAGCTCAGATATGGTAGGTGGAGATACTGGTGGTACAACACCGAAGCCTTCTGGGGTCCTCCATTCAAGTGTCCTCATTCGGGGCATTCCAATATGGCTGCTGACTCTCCCCTTGATATTTTTTTTCTTGCAGGTCGGTGATGTATTTAAACGGTGCATGAATGCTTGTATACATCAGAATATGGTTCTGGAAGCCCTCAAGTTTGGCTGTTGATCTAGTGTGACACAAACAAAAACAAAATTATAAAATAAAATAGAATAATTGATGATACTACTATATGTCACCAACTTCCCAACAAAGCCCCCAAAATAGAGGTAAGATCTTTAGTTTTTGGGCCCAAAACATTGTATTAGCTAGATAAAAGTAACTTGACTGCATACTGCATAGAATATGCAAAGGCTGCTTGCTTGTCGAATTTCCGTGGAAAACGTGGCAGCCTGTAAATTCTTGTGCACCCAATTACACAATGGACCAGTACACACTTGAGTGAGAGAGTTCAGACTCTAGCAGTGCTTACGGTACAGCCAGCATTTAAGTCCAGAAAGTTATTCCCTGCCGAAAATTAATTTCGAGAACCCTATTTTCACCAACCACAACGAAAATAATTTTCAACTCCTCCACTAATACAGTATGCTTTAGATTCTCCATTGAAGTTATGGGCAAATATACCTCCGAATTCACAGTTACATTACATTACACAATAACTTGCGCATTTACTCTAAATATAACGTGCCAGCGGGAATCTTTTTTTTCAAAGCAAGTAGCTACATAACGAAATCGTTCGAGTGGTGCGGAGTTGCTAATCAACAGCTACAGTGATCGTAAAACAAAGGTACGAACATCGTATTAATTAGTACGATGTATACTTTTTCTCTCGCTCTCAAAACGTAAACACAAATGTACTCTTACTTACCGGTCAAGTAGAAAGCAGTCGAAGGCACCGGCACGTCCCAAACCTAGTCTGTTCCTCATTTCTCTCCATCTGGCAAATGCGGCTACAATATAAACTCTTGTTTTGTCGCGCTGAAATAAAATAAATTCCCAAAGTAAGTGTGATGCTTGATACTGCTCTCTTCGGGGACCGGAAACTCTTCTTCTTCGTGGACATGCGGTCGCCATACAAACCGGAAGTGCGTTCCAAAAACGCGTTAAGAAATGGAGCGCTGAAATTTGTCGTTGACGGCACCCGTAGCAGAAAGATGGCGGCGAAACATGGCGGACACTAGAAGCCGCGGCCCGGACATGTAAGATAATTTGCGATTTCTAGACTAACCGTTATATTTAAAAAAAAAGTACGTTTATGCGATACAACATATCTTTTTACATACTACTAACACAAACAATTTTATTTTTTTTCGAATTATTTATTGTTTCACCACTAGATGCCACTGTATAATACTGAGTGTACCTTTAAGGCTTAATGTTCCTTAATATAACATTCTTCCATGCTTACGGTGTGAACCCTAACCCGAAGTAACACGTTTTGTTGAATATTTTTCCATTAAAAATGGAAGTTTAAAAATCGATTCAGCCACCTATTGAATCGATTCAAGAATTGTGCGACGCAATATTGCGATATATTGCCGAATCGATTTTTTTTTTTTTTTACACCCCTACTTTCTATACTAAACTTCTAACAAAGTACTTCTAGTCCATGCCTGGAAAAGGCCAAAATCCCACAACGACTGCACTTTCAAACCAAAATGTCTGCGCTTCTTGTCTGGTGGCCACGCTCGGACCCTAAAATGAACTCGGAATCCATCAGCAGGGATTCGACACTGACAACATTGAAAAAGAGAGCCGTCAACGAGCGAGACACGGACTGGAAAGGAATCAAAAGGAAACGTCCCCTTGGCGGGATTCCCACAGCACCGCGATGCCCGCTTATCAAGCAGATGTCTTCTCCATAACAGAAGGCCGCCCAGTGTGAGGCGGCGTCTCAAAAACACGTCGCGAGCGGTAATTAAAACGACTTTCTCGGCCGTCTCATGTCACTCTGCGGGGGGAACGCCGAGACTGACGTCAGTCGCCGTGACGGCCGGGACAGGCTTGAGAAAGTTCAGCATCAAACGTGGACAAGCGAGCCTTGCGGGAAGCGGCGGTCCGGTCTGTCACGGAAGCAGACAAAAGGAAGCCTCGTGCTTTGGGAACACGCGTGGACAGCAGGGCGGACATCAGTGGGGAACTGTTGGGATTGTGCCATTACCAAAGTTTGTCAAAAAACAACAACACAATTCGATGCCCCCCAGTGAGCTTTGGTGCGCTCCATGACAACAGATGTCGCCGCGAGTCAGTCTATCTCCTGATTCCACCAAACGTGGCTTCTCGTTTCTCGGAGAAAAGCCAGGGAAAAAAAAGTTAGCACGCATCCTCACTGCGGAGGGATTACACGTCTTAGCCGAAAGATCCCATTTAAAACCCACAAAAACATTAATAATAGAGGTAGCAGGAGGTTTAAGCACTCACTCAAGTACGAATCAACAAATTGATAAATCAAACTGAATTTTAATGACGTTTAATTGTTTTGGTTGCCAAGTTGACGTAGGTATTGGACTGCTGAAACCAATACTGATACCAATCTTTTTAATAAATAAGCTTGATGTGTGAATAACTTGCTAATTATGAATACATTTTCATTAGCATGACATGTTTCTGACATTCAATAAGTTCATACTGATACGAATGCCCTGGCTATGTATTGTTATTTTCAATAATTACACTGAATTCATGCACTGGTAAATGACCTTAAAGTTTTTACGTTGTCCAATATCAAGTAAATACAAAGACAGTATTTATACTGATACTGACTTTTAATGACTAAAAGTACAGTAGTTTATGATTTGATAACAAGTAGATACTGATACTGACACTGATACCAATGCAGATTATTATCTATTACGCGTTTGAATAATCAATTGCATCACTTTATTAGCAAATTGGAGTCAATTTAATAATCTTTAAGTGTTTGTGTGTGTACAAAGTAGATACAGGGCAAGTTTTGCTGAAACTTTGAGATACGAGTCTAATTCATTTTGTGACCATGCTCATAACACAAATCATCTATGAACTACCATGAATCCGTTCCAGCCTTGCCCAAAAAAACAACCAAAATTGTTGTAATATGTATTTTAATGAGGAAAAATAGCCTTCTGTGATGTACTACTACAGAAATCACATAATTGATGACATTGACGACATTGATGACGTAATGACATTAAAAGGGATGAAAAAAGAAAAACAGTTTTTGTCACACTGCAATTAAATGCTGCTCCTCTGATGTGTCCACATTGGCCACCTGGGGGCAGTGTAGGAGACATATTGTTATTATGAATCTATGAATTCTAGGAAGTCCTTACGAACAAACTGAAAGTCATTTCTCTCCCAACTCCATTGAAGGCGTCTTCTCAGAGAAAAGACCGGTTTAAAAAAAAAAAGAAAAAAAAAGTGCTGTTAGCACGTGTTTTGGCTATGTAGAGATTACATGTCTTAGTTAGAAAATCCCATTTAAAACCTGCAAAAACATCAATAATAGAGTCAGCGAGGGGTTTAATCACACGAGTATTTAACATTCTGCAGACAGAAGGACGCTTGATGATGGTGACTCTGCATGCTTTATTAGCGGTGTAATTGAACCTCTTGCTGTCACGTCTGGGAAAAGAAAAAAAAAAGAAAAAAAAAGATTAATTCCTGGTATTCCTAGCGAGCCAGGATTCTGCGGACAAATGTTTAGCATATTTAACAGGCCGCGATCGATATGTTGTCTCGATTAATTCAGCGAGGTCGACCCTGCCGCCTTATGTTTTCGTAGAGGTGACGCCGTCTTTGCTTGTCGATGACACGACGGCGGAGGAGATCTTGGTTTTGGTTTGGGCTTTTAGTTTCCATTCTGTTACACAATTTTAAAAAGTTCCCTTGTGTCTTAGGGCTGCCACTACTCCACTGACAATTTGCGCAATGTTTTGGGTTCTGTCACAAGATTTCGCGAATGGCCAAGTCTGGTTTGGATTTTAAAATTTTGCTCCTGGCGTATAAATCACTGAAAGGTTTGGGTCCTGAATAGATTAAGGAAATGCTGATTGAATATAAAACCATAAGGGCTCTAAGGTCTGCAGATTTGGGTCAATTAGTGAAGTCCAGAGTTCAAAGCAAACATGGTGAAGAAGCATTTAAGTGTTATGCTGCATGTGAATTGAATAAACTGCGTGGTTTTACATACTTGGCTAATATATATATATATATATATATATATATATATATATATATATATATATATATTTATTTATTTATTGATTTATTTATTTAATTATGATTCTGACGGTGATTCTGTCTAGTAACTACTTATAAATGACTTTGGATCCCAACTCAAGCTTGCTTCCAAGTCATTAGTGGAGAAACTCATCATGGGGTTGGGGTAAAGAGTCTCTAAGGTCACATCCAGGTGACATTTACTCTGCTTGGCCAGCTGTATGTCGTGTGCTCAGCATGCTTTAGCCCACATTAGGAGAGGCCACACCCCACCCCCACACATGCAACCGGACGTGCTGAGGATTTTACTCTGACCAGACGCAGTATTCTGGATAGAAGACGGTCTTTTTTGCCCATTACGTCAGCAAACTCCCATTCAAGTGTATTTGCACTTTTATTCTTTAATGCTTAATCCATTACTGGAAAATTGAGTTATTCGTAGTGTGTTCTTTTAAAAAGAGTGCTGTAGCAGCCTGTTGCCCCAAGTTTGCCATGCTGGTGATTACTGTATGCGTTGACGTCACATTTGTCTGCTCTACGTCATTAACGTTGGACGTTGCTCGGGCGAAAAGAAAGTTAGGGAGCGAGAGAAGGACAACTTAAGAGCTGGCATCTGGGTCGCCCGCAAACGCATACAGACATTTGGAGTTGTAAATTGTCCCACTGTAACATTACAGTCCGGTAAATTTCAGAACTGCCTGCTCACAAAAACATTTTCTAAACAAGACAGCTAACAAAATATTTACTTAGTTCTTTGATTTCACACTTAATGGGTGGGACAAGACCAAACAAGATGTATACAAAGAATAAAAAGTCTATTTTCCACAATATGTCCTCTTTCAGGATGATGCGTTATTTCCAGGCTCATTATGGATGTTTTTAACTCATTTGCTCCCAATAACGTGTAAATACGTTTTTTTAATGTTTTATGTGTCCCAAAGACGTATTTATACGTTTTTTGTTTTGTTTTGTTTTTTTATGCTAGAGCATACAGAAGGCTTTGATGCAGCCTCTCAACTGCAAAGAACGGTTGCAGAAATGGTAGTTATTACACAAACGGACAGCAGGTGGCAGCAGAGCAAAGGAGATCAACCAGCGCCATGTAGAAAAAAAAAAAAAGCTCAATTACTTACAATTTTGAATAGATTTGTGAAAACTGATGAAAGTTAGCTCTCTTCTAATGCTAATTGCTGCAAAACGAAAACATAGAAATATACTTTTTTTTCCTGAAGAAAGAAGAGACTTTAATCTTTCTTTTGATAGGTTTCATGCTTTTATAGCAATAGAACACAATATTCTGTGGGCCTTGCAAAATCAGTCAAAATCCAGTAAAACAGCCGGGAGCGAACGGGATTGCTTCTGTGAAAATGGCTGGGAGTGAATGGTTAAGGATGTATAAGCACCATTAGTGTGATGTGTAGTCACCATTGCTAATCACTGCTGGTCACCCTTGAGCCAAGGATTAGCACTAGAACTACTACTACTACTTAATCTAGCACTGGATGGTGACAAAGATAGGAAAAAAAGACATACCGGTATTTTCATCCTCTCTGATGTAAGGATGAGAATGACGCATGATAGATATCGATCCGACATTAAGAAAGTACAGGGTAAATATCGGAGTTTCTCATATTTTTTAATGAAAGTGGACCCATTTCTAAATATGAGCAAATGTTCACGAGCTTCAAGTGTTTTTTGTGATTCTAAGCAACTTTCTTGAAAGCCTCGTCTTCCACAAAATATTGGTCAATAGAGGAGAGAAACTGAAAGCACAGTATTGATCTCATTGGACTGGCAATGGCAATACCAAAACTGGTGTTGGTATTTGTATCGATTAACCCACCTCATTTAAGTCTAGAAGCAAAACACAACGTGGATGACCTGATGTCCTTTGTGTCTAACTAGTGAACTCTATGCGTAGTATGACTCATTGTTCTTATCTGCCTGTGCCCGATGGAAGGCCACCAAGCGAGCAAGCGGGAATACCTCCGCTGTCCCGCTTTGAACATCTGTGTTTGCAGACTGTCAACACGCTGCCAGTTGTCCTTGTTTCCCCACTGCCAGCGCAAAAAAAAACCAACAACACACACACGCGCACACGCAAACACCGGAAACTGTGCTGGCGATTTACTCATTGGACTTAATCCTTCCCAGCATTCAAACAAATGCTTCCACCTCGGTTACTCGTGAGTGATTCTTGAGTTTAGTTTTTTTCTTTATTTCTATCTAAAGAAATCTAATGTTTTGTTTTTTTGCCAGCTCATTCCGTGAGAGGACACTTATCTCTCTCCCAACACCCCCCTGAACCCCCTGAGGGAAGCTAGCTCCACTTTCCCCCTACACACACAGGAGGCTGTGAATGGCGTCATTATCCGCCATCAAATCCACATCCCTCCGACACCACCAACTCTGTGGAGTATTGAACGCACAGGCTGACGATAACTCGAGTCCCACTTTCCCCCTGGTGATAACCCCCTAATTCATGGCGAATCCTCAAAATGATTATTGAACTCTGATGCCATGCTCCGCCCACGTTAGATGGTGTAAGCATTTCGCGTCATCCGTCATCTCGTGTCCTGAATACCTGATTGGCGATCATTTAAACATCTTCCCTATAGGAAGAGGTCCTCCAAGTACTGGAAATCGCCCCCAAATGGCACAGGAAAACTAAAATGGATGACTTCCTGTAAAATTTTGGACATTGTGCCTTGAGATTTTTTTTTTTTTTGTGCGTTATGTTTTGATATACATGTCATCCAAATTTCATGTTGCTAAAACTGGGTTCAGGGGATGAATTTTCCTAAAATTCACCACCTTTTCATGGTGAGTCCTCAAATTGATCATCAAACTTTGACACCCGTTCGGAATCAGAATTTCGTAAAGTGACCCCAGTTCTGCAGCAGTGCAGTAATTACGACACAATGACAGTTGTGCAGATGATGCAGATAATTGTGGCACGATTTAAACTGACCAGTAGAGTCGTGATACTCCTTTGAATGTGCAATGATGCAGAAAGTCTTGCAGCACTTTAAAGTGGCTAGTGCTCTGGAATATTGATCACCAACTGAAGCTTCAATAATCAATACTACAAAATAATGGAATGTCACACAGGGATGTGCAAAACTAGCAATTTGCAAAGTGACAGTATGGAATTTCGTGTCAACTGTTTTAGGGAATTAATGGCTGCTGGCTTTAGTTTGCATATTTCAATAGTGTTACCTGAGGGATTTAGCTGGATGAGGTGGTGACCAGGATATTGAGGGTCTGAGAGAATTTTGCCTGCCCTTGTCTTGGCTCTTCCAGCATGCAAGTTCCTGAGAGTGGGATTTACCAATGAGTACCAGTCCTAATTCTCCATTTCTGTTGCTCCACTTTGCCCCCATTGGGGAGTGTAGGCTAAAAAGCTTTGCTATTTAGTGTCAACCAATTGTCTAAGATGCACACTTGCGATTTGGGTTCATTTGGGCAAATTCCCAAGTGGGAGTTGGCCCCAAAGTGGCTGATTCAAATCAAAATGTCAAATTCCTTTTCCATTGCACACATGGATCTGCAAGACTTCATTGTGCATCCTGTTAAGATAGACATGTCCACCCAATTTCTTGTTGCTAAGTGAGCTCTCTTTTTTTTTTTTTTCCTCCCCGATTTCCTCTCTCATGGGGAACCCTCAAAATGACGGCCAGTCTTTGAAGACCAGCTCTGCCCACATTAGATGGTAACGGCAAAAAAGCTTCAAAACGTACAACTGCTCATCTAAGATGCCTTTTTATTCCCAGTGGGGATGATTTGGGCAAATTTGATAGTAGATCAGAGCCCTGGAATTCACCCAAAGTGCCTGTTTCAAATCAAAATAGCCTGTTCCTGTTCGGTTTCCGCATGGGCCCTTAAGAAATGTCCATGCATCCTGTCATGATAAACATATTGTATTCCGATTTTGTGTCGATCAGTGAAACTTGGCCTCTCTTTTTGTCCTAACATTCCAGGGGGTGCTACTGAGTGAGTTTTGGGGGAGTTGCATTGGGAGCTCTAAAATAAATCCATTTTACCAGGATACATGCATTTGTGAAAAATGATGAAATGTGATTCATTCAGTCTAGTTTTCTACTATTTTTCCCGCAACTTAAAATACATTAATAGTCATCGCTTGTTCTTTCAGTAATCGCAATCATTCATTCTTTTTTTTTCTTTTTTTTTGTGCATAGTGAAAGTGACTTTGGACTAATTGTGACATTAATATGTGCCATTATTCCTCACAAGCCAGTCAGCTGGTGAACTAATGGCAGAAAGAATCGCCACATTTGTCTTCTGATATCTTAAAATGAAAATTGGAGCTGTGCCACCAGTTGTACTCTTTTGTTTCAAATCATTTTATGTGAATAGTCATAGGAAAAGAAAATATTACTCAAAGAAGGTTATCCATATAGGAAACCCTTCTCTAAAATGTGCTACATTTTTTATACTGATCGAGTAATTAAAGGTGTATTCAAGAATTTTTTGTCGCTGCGTCTTCCGGGTGGATCATCTTAACGATTGGTTCTCGATCCCGTCAATCAATCCGGCGTAACGATGTTGTGCACGCTCGTTCCTAGCTTCGAGTGTTAGTAGCATGTAGCCGGTGAGCTTCGGATTCAGCCTGTAAGGACTCAGCCGAGTCGATAAAGAATAGATCCCACAAAGGCAGGCTCAGAGGAGGAAAACAAGCTCGATTTATTCCACTTGAAAAACCGAAGGCACAAAGCTTGCACGCAGGCAAGATAACGGAATTTACAGCGGTGTCCCTGCACACAGGCGAGGGACACGGAAGTAACAAAAGACACTTGCAAAAGGCAAGGAGGAATTGGAAAACACAAAACACCCGCAAAAGGCAGGGAACGCGAATGTAACAAAAAGCGCTTGCAATTGCAAGGAAAACTAACATAACCAAAATCGCTTGCAAACGGCAAGGAGAACTAACGTAACAAAAAACACTTGCTAACAGCAAGGACTAGAAAAAACATAAACCACTTGCAACCGGCAAGGACGACACGAAATGCACACGGAATCAATTCAACACGAGTATATCAACAAAAGGCGACGCGGAAACACACACGTGAATACAAATTAACTAAAGACGACGGCAGATTCAAAAAACTATTACCAACAGGAAACGCGGAGATCACTTGGACACGATGGTGAGCAAATAATAATCCGACAGCTGGCTGTTGCTTGTCGGAGTCCTCTTATAGTCCTGATTGCCAACTCGATGCAGGTGCGGGGCTGGGGAACGCCCCCCTTGTCATTGACACTGAAAACACACACACAAGAGCACAACAGGGCTGAGAACCGAACCATGACACAGCCATTCATCGTTGTAGCTCCACCGATCCCACCGCATACTTTAAAAATCAATCAGGTATGTAAACCGGTTAAGGTCCCAAATGTTTCAGAAAACGGAATTTTGACCTTAAGATTTAAGGTCAAAAACACAAAAGGATGACGTGAGTGTCATTCCTTTACAGCAGGGATGTCCAAACCTTTTTCATTTGAGGGCCACATACAGAAAATCAGAAGGACGCAAGGGCCACACAATGTTATGAAGAGAAAGTGTGTTTAGTCCTAAAAATTGTACAAATAATTTATTTGTGCTTTTGACCATTTAGAAAAATGCTACAGTATATAAACCAATTTATTTGTAATATGGCAGTCGGGTTATTATAGTTTGGGAATTTTTCATTTTAGTTTTTATTTTGTTTTTAGTTTTTTCTTTTATTTATTTAGTTAGTTTTCATTATTTTTCAGGGTGGTTCTGTTAGTTTCTTATTAGTTTTAGACAGCTGTTTAATAAATGCTTCGTTTTAGTTTAGTTAGTTTCAGTATTAGTTGTTTTTTTTTTTAATGTGTATTACTCATGCGCAACATTTAAAAATCACCATGGGCGCGACGTCATTATTCCAGTTTATATAAAAATAAATCTACTAAAAGTCACATTTAAAATCATCCCCAAAGGCTCATGCATTAAATTAATTACCAAAGACTAAAACAAAGGACATGTTTGCTATAATTATAGTTTTATTTTAGTTAGTTTTGTAATCCTAAAATGTAGTTTCAGTTATTTTTTCTTTTTTATTTCGTTGACGAATTTTTTTTTAATTTTAGTTTTTTTGTTAGTTTTAGTTAACTAAAATAACCTTTAACAGCTCCTGTGTTTTTCGACACCTTCCCTTCTTACTTTGACCATCTCCAAACACTTTTGTTTTCTTTATTTTATTTGAACTGAGTCAAATGCCACTTTTTAGCATATGTCGCGGGCCACTAAAAAATGGACGGTGGGCCACAAATGGCCCCCGGGCCCTAGTTTGGACACCACTGCCTGTGATACGACCACCAAAGCAGGAAAAATACCAAATCAACAGTAATGGTTTGTCGTTTGTTTCAATACGTAAGAGTGGTAGGGGTAACGGCTTTCAACAAAACAGGGGAGGAGAAGTGAGTGTACAAATTGTTCCATGGTTTTCCTGATACTACGGCCAAAGCCGAAAAATTGCCGGGTCGACTTTGTCCCAACATTCTGTGTCGGTGTCGCCTATACAATGAGACAAGAAAACAGTAGCTTTTTAGTAGGAAAGTGTTGTCGCGTCCTTGACGAAGGCACCAAAGCTCAAAGCGATCGTCCCGTCTTCTTAACTGCACCAGAAGTGCGCCGTTTCAAACGTCACTAAGAAGAACAAATCCCCAGTCGGCACATTTCCGCCTTCCAATTCATCCCGACCTCCGGCGGACGCAACATTATCCATCTGCTCCGCGTCCACACGCACCCCGACACCCCCTCCGCCGGTGAGGAGGCGGGCGGCCACCTGCGCATTACAAGTGTGGGGATGCTGATGATTACATTGTTGGACTGAGAGCGATGCTGCCGGTGCCGTAATCCCAGAAGTAATCAATATCGCTTGGCCGTTTGCCTCCCCCACCCATCGTCTAGCGCATGTAAAATATCCCCCGGCAACAATTTGGCCACGCTTTAATTATTCTCCCAAAGTCATCAGTGGCTTGAAACAATACCGGGTCTCGACAGCCTACAAATGAATCACACTTTTTGTTTGGCTTTTTTTGTTTTTGTTTTGGGGGGGTCGGTTTACGACGTCTGGGATTGTAGCGATAAATGATCGCCACACAGGAAGTGTATTTATTTATTTATTTATTTATTTTAAAGAGCAGCCTTTGGTAGGAAATAGAAACAGATACTCACGAAAACAACTGTGAAGAATTCAAATTAAGTGTGATAATGGATATGGAGTATTAGCAACTAGTATAGATACTAGTATAGATCATTAAATTGGCAAATTAGGTACAGCATGGTTTTATGGAGTATTAACTATAATGCAAGTGTGGTAAATTAGAGTTGTATACAACTTTCAACATATTAGGGTCATATAAAGCATCACTTACAAAAGGTTGTAAATGTGGTAAATCAATGTCGTATGGAATATTGGATATAATGTAAATATTGTACATGAGAGTTGTATAGAACATTAAATATGATTAATTAAGAGTGGTATAGAACAATTAAATATAAGAAATTGCAGTTGTACGGTGCAATAAATGGGATTAAACATGGTAGATTAAAGTTGCATAGAACATTAAATATGAGGTATATTGATAAGTTAGAGGGCTGCACGGTGGAGAGTGGTTAGCACGTCCGCCTCCCAGTTCTGAGGACTCCGGTTCGAGTCCAGGCTCCGGCCTTCCTGGGTGGAGTTTGCATGTTCTCCCCGTGCCTGCGTGGGTCTTCTCCGGGTACTCCGGTATCCTCCCACATTTCAAAGTCATGCATGGCAGGTTAATTGGGCGCTCCGAATTGTCCCTAGGTGTGATTGTGAGTGTGGATGGTTGTTCGTCTCTGTGTGCCCTACAATTGGTTGGCAACCAGTCCAGGGTGTCCCCCGCCTACTGCCCAGAGCCAGCTGAGATAGGCGCCAGCACCCCCCGCGACCCTTGTGAGGAATAAGCGGTCAAGAAAATGGATGGATGGATGGATGATAAATTAGAGTTGCATCGAACTGTGCACAGTTTGCAGTATATGTATAGAGTACATTAGGAGTGTAAAGAGCATTAAAGATGATGTAATGTCAATATAGTACATTGGAATGGTATAGAACATTACATTTTACATTAATATGATACTTACAGAGCATTAAATGTGATGTAACTATTGTAGATAAGAGATGTAGAGTATGTTCATGTTAATGTAGTACATTCAAATTGTATGGATGTAAGATTATTTTGTAAATGTGGTCAATTAGAGTAGTGCATGTCATGCAAATAACATCCACTAGAGTTGTAGAGCACGTTCAACATAAATGATGTTACTAAAAATGGTACATCAGAGCAATATAGAACATTAAATAATGACCTGGGTCATTAGTGTAGCATTTAATATTAAATAAGGTGTAAATTTGGCAAAATAGTCTGTTATAGAGTCAGGCATTAAGTAAATATGGTAAATACGGTGTAAAAACGATTCAGTGGAGTTGTATGGATATTGTAAGTGAGTTGTATAGACCTTTATGTACAAATACTACATTAGATGTGTCTTAATCACTAAATACGTAAATATCATCCATTGCAGTTACAGTGTACTGTATAGAACATTAAATAAGATGCAAATAAGGTAACATGCCAGACCTGCCCTTGTGATACAGCCACAAATGATGACGACAAGGCCGACAGTCCCTTTTAAAAAGCTCCAAACTTTCAAAAGTGATGATGGAGGACTCGGAAGCTAAAATTAGCCGACAGCCTCTTACATATTTTATCTGCGCTCATCATGTAAAAGATGGTGAGCAAGTGAAAGAGAGAAAGAGAGCGAGAGTCGGAGAAAGAGAGAGGTCAGCAGTCCAGTGGCAACTTCTCCTTCCTGCGTGTTTCCGACACGGTCGCTCGACTGTAAATGTACCTCAGCACTTCGCACGACTGATAGAATTGTCTTACCTTCTGAACTTGAACTTTGCCGCTTCTTTTGATTTGAGTTAAGAATTAGCCTTAAAATCCACTTATTGAAGATAAACTGAAATGATAACACTGAGTACGTTTACATTTAATCAAAGTAAATAATTGCAGGTGAAGCATGGCAGTGAAGTTTGATGACTTGCCTTAAAAGACAAAACTGAAACGGTGTAGTGGTGGCGATGCAGATAAACAGACTTGGAAGCGGCCCAGTATGATGGACGGCAGCTCGGGACACAACGCGGTTAAGTATTGCAAGAGAGTCTCTCTCCCGGCGTGCGCTCTATGATTGGACTGAAGCAAAAGCAATTAGCGCTCTGCAATGTATCGCTAGATGGCTGCAAATAGGTAGAAAGCCATCAAGTATTTTAGCCTCAATGCCTCCTCCGACTAAACAAAATTACTTTTCTCCCGACATTCATTTATGTTGCTGCAAATATTGATCACGCTCACAAGGAAATGATGTCTCGAGGGGCCTCCATGCAAGTAGGTGGGCCAGGACATTAATCAGGAAATCAATTGTGCTGTCGATTGGAGAGGCCGTGTTTGGAAAAGGACGGCGGCCGGCGGGAGGGAGGGACGGAGGGCGGGGAGGGAAGGAAGGGAGGCTGCGTCTTTACGGTGACACAGAACAGCACGAGTACACTTTCTGACGTGTGATGAGCTTTATTCGCCAGCATCTCTCTTTTTGCTGAACACGAATTTCTGCCGTCATTCATTTAGTGACTCTTGTTGGTAATTGTGATTTGGCAGCAACAATGTATGTCCAAGCTTTTTCTATCAAGGGCCTGACAGAAAAATGTATGGATGCAACGCTCACTTTAAAATTCTTCAACTTTAATTTAACAAATGAGTTAAAACTAGGGGTGTCAAAATTAGTGCGTTCATTTAAAGTTTGTTTAACGCGACACATTTTTTATATTTTTTAATGTGTGATTAATGATCGCCCCTTACTTGGAAAGCCTGTACTGGGGGAATTCCAGTCACAACCAGGGATATCATAGTTTTGGAATTTTTCATTTTAGTTTTTAGTTTTTATTTCATTGTGAGTTTTTTTTTTTAATTAGTTGTAATTAGTTTTCATGGTAGTCTTTATTAGTTTTAGTTATTTAATAAATGTGTAGTTTTAGGTAGTTTCAGTATTAGTTTTAGTTTTTTTTTTTTTTTTTTTTTTTTTTTTTTTTTTAATGTGTATTACTTATGTGCAATATTTCAAAAACACCATGGTAGCGACGTGCTTTTCTATTGGCTGCTGCTAGATGACATCACTTCTGTGTGACACACTTTCAAATGTCCTTATTCCGGTTAATATCAAAATAAATCTACTTAAAATCATCCCCAAAGGCTCATGCTTTAAATTACCAAAGACTAAAACGAAGGACATTTTTGCTATAATTATAGTTAGTTTTAGTTAGTTTTGTCAACATAAAATGTAGTTTCAGTTAGTTTTTGTTTTTTAAAAAGCATTTTATTACATTTCATTAATGAAATTGTTTTTTGAAATTTAGTTTTAGTTTTTTGGTCAGTTATAACCTTGGTCGCAGACTCGCAACGCAGTATCCATGTCAAAATTTAGCAGTAATAAATTTAATAGAAATGAATATATTTGTGGAGAATGGGGTCAAGTTGTAATTCACAATTTTTTATTTTTTATTTTTTTTTAAGCGAGAGCTCAGAATTGTTCATTCGGCAGTCTTACCGATTCAACATCTTATCATCATTGCTCTCTCTCACATGTGCGCGCGCGTATGTGTGCGTGCGTGCATGTGTCTGAATTCGTGTAAGTTTGTACTAGTTCATATAAACCCTAATAAAAATCCCATTACCCTTCACCTTAACCGGATACTTCAGAGTCTCGCCAGAGTCGTGAAGTTCAGAAGGTCAGGAGACCAAAGGAAAGGTCAAAGAAAAGAAAGATAAATCAAAGTAAAATCCAGCACCAACTAAACACTTCCTACCATCCACATGGTTACAAAATCAGAGTCTTACGCCAACTCCAGAAACCTCTAAATTCCAACAAATTAAGGAGATCCCAAGAGACCAGAGGAAAAACTAAAGAGAGGAAGGAGGGAAGGATAGATGAAGCAGAGTGAGATCCACAGACACCAGCACCCACTGATTCAACGAGCAGTGGGAGAGAGAAGCGAATTCTGTTTGAATTTCAGTAGATGTTGGTGTGATAGACCTGGCATGCATAAGGACCGCCACCAAAGAGGGGAGCCATCGACCGCGGCCCAGCAAAGCATGCACGACCCCCCACCCCAAGTATCCCCCAATAATTTAAAACATTTACAGAATTTGGTTTGGAAGTTGGTTCACGTTAAAGATTTAGATAGCTCTTAATATGAAAAGAATAATGCACCGAGCTGTCACCAGCATCATAGGTAAAATTCTGCCATCTAGTGGCAGAAAAATGACAATAACACAAATCAATATCACACTCGTTTTTTTTTTTTTTTTTTTTTTTTTTTTTTTTACAGTCCAGCACATTTTAATTTTAACAAAATTTTATGAATTATTATGAAATGACTGTATCGACTAAAAGATGCGGTCATATTTCTGTTAGTTTAAAAATTGTTTCTACTTTTATGTTAACAAGCATCTAGTATGAAACTTCGAAAAAAAAAAAATTGTACATTTAGAACAGATATGTCATGTGCCCACCTGACACCCCTAGTTAAAACCAATCCATCAAACAATGTATTGTTTATACTAGTATACCATTTTCAAGTGGCCAGCGGTATCAACAAACAACGATATTTGCTACAAAAAATATTTATAAACTGTAAAGTTTTTATTTTTAAAACATGCTAAGATGCAAATTAACTACGTGTATAATACACCCCTCCAAAACCACCCTGAAAGAGCATTTTATTTTCTCTGTACTGGTGTCTCCCAATTTTCTCATATACTTTATCATCAGAGTGAATAATATGAATGAATAAAGATACTAAACAGATGGAAACGATAACTTGCAAGGCAACGTGACTTTTCGGCGTGAGGTGTGGGCGTAGCGTGGCAGCAAAGTTTGATGACTCGCCACGCCAGTCATCATAAAAGATGAAACTTTTCTCCGCAAGGCCAGAGCCAGTTTCACTTAGCAACATAAAATTTGATGAGTTGACTCAAGAAGAAGTGTCTGAAAGAGACAACAAAATGTACACTTTGGTTGGAAGCTCCAATTTTAGATTCATTTTGGATATTTCCAAAGGTCCTTCAAAGGGCTGCTCCAAGCTTTACACAGGGGGGGAAAAAATCCTTCACCATTCATATTGCTTGCTGTCAGAATATATTCAGAAACTTCAACAACAACACAACCCCCCCAAAAAATAAACAAACAACAGAGCACTGTCATCTTTTCAATCTTCCTCCCCAAAGACAAACATGTTTTCCCAAGTTCTACACATTGACAAAGATGTTTTTTGGCGGGGGAGTCCCCGCAAAAGAAGAAGAAACCGGCGTAATGGCAGCCAATCTGTTCGACGGAATCATTATCTCCCGCCGCGAGCAGCTGGGAAATCGTCATAAAAGAATTTCGCCGCCTATGCAAATGATACTTTGACTTGAGACGGGCGTTTTACGTACGCAGGTGTTTGCGACTGCCAATCACCGTTTTGAGCGGAGCGGGTTGTGATCATTTGCGGTCGCATGCGGAAAACGATTTGCCAAACATGACGCTCATTAGTTTCGAACAACTACTCAGCCAACGAGCAAGCCGACTGTGAAGGAGACAGTTGTGAGTGTCAAATCAAATGTACATTGACAACTCTCAAGAGCAGATATTGAGGGTACATTTTTTGTTGTTGTTGAAAAGGGCATAGCCACTGTTCAATTGGAACTGCACTTCAAGTTACCCCACTATGCCACTGACGGTGTGTTGTTTATTTACTCAACTGCAATGTACGGGAGGTCTCTATTGGTGGGTACCAAAAAAAAATGTATAAAGAAACACCATTACAATGAAGCCCTGCTGTTCGTGGCGCAGAGTTAAGTAGGAGCCTTGCCACGAATAGAGAAAATGAGTAATGAAAGGTTTATAATTTCCTATAGGTGCGACAAAATGACACTTTTTGGCTTTAGAACCACAAAAAAAAGTGAGTAAGTGAGGATATACTGTAGGTTCAAAATAATTTCGACAGAGCATAAACGTGGAAATACACAACAACAGTGTGGAATGATTACAATGCAAACAGAATGCTAATCGTCATTAACTCATTCACTCCCAGCCATTTTCACATTTCTCAATCCCGTTCGCTCCCGGCTGTTTTACTGGATTTTGACTGATTTTGCAAGGCCCACAGAATATTGTCTTCAATTGCTATAAAAGCATGGAACCTACCAAAAGAAAGATTAAAGTCTCTTCTTTCATTAGGAAAAAAAAAGTATGATTCTATCAGTTTCCGTTTTGCAGCAATTAGCATTAGAAGAGAGCTAAATTTCATCAGTTTTCACAAATCTATTTAAAATGATAATTTAGCTTTTTTCCTAGATGGCCCTGGTTGATCTTTGCTCTGCTGCCACCTGCTGGCCGTTTGTGTAATAACTACCATTTCTGCAACCGTTCTTTGCAGTTGAGAGGCTGCATCAAAGCCTTCTCTATGCTCTAGCATAAAAAAAACAAAAAAATGTATAACCATGTCTTTGGGACACAACATTTAAAAAAAACGTATTTACACGTTATTGGGAGCAAACGAGTTAAAGTTGGCATTTTTTTAGGTAACACAGAAACTACTTTGGAAGATGGAGTTTGTCTAGGCCAAATTGCCCCAGAACATAGACATGGCTGTACACAACATTGTGGAGCAACTGCAATATGCCAAAAGCTACTATACTGATGATTGTCATTCAAGACCCGGTCTCAAATTTAACGTAAGATCATTGTAAAGAGTGCACCAGGTACTCATTTAAAACAGTCATCTGTTTACAAGGCTCTGTAGGTGTTGCTGATTTGGTTAGCATGAACTCATTGAACAAGATCACAAGATGTGAACAAGATCGACAATTACACTTACCTCCATTTTTTTCTGATGGAAAAAGTGACATCTACTTTAAGGGCGTGTATTATTGCATGGATCTCAATGGGAACAAGCAGGAGTGGGGGTCCTTGATGGAGGTTAAAACTGATTTTAGCGACAGAAGCTTTGGCAAATATTTCCCTATTCTTTTATGCGTATCATTTAACATCTGCTGTGGAAAATCTCATTGCTGATGCATTGTAGAATGTACAAAGCGTCCCTGAAGTTGACTCCTGTGTGGGAGAGAGATGCAACGAAGGATCCCTGATGTTTTTTTTTGTTTTTTGTTTTTTACCAGTGGTGACATATTTGGAGCGCCTGAGATGTGCGATTGTTCAACTTTTTCCATTTCTTTCAGCAGCCATTTCACTTTTTTCCAATAAATTGTACAAATTTAATTCACTGAGGCACTTTGACATAACAAGAAGATAAGAGGACTCTATAATGGAATGGAATAGATATTCGACAGAAAAGGCATCGTGTGATCCGACAATGATGTCTTGAGACATCGTGAAGCAGTATGTGGCTTATTAACCAATAAAACTGTTGGTAACAAAAAAGCTTGCAATATCATTGTTTTTAGAAGTGAAGAAAATGTGTAATTTTAGCAAGAAACATGAACACATACTTTGCTTTTGCGGGCCTCATAAAACGATATGGTGGGCCGGATTTGGCCTCCAGGCCTTCAGGTTGACACCTGCAGTGTCGGCAAAAAAAAAAAAAAACAGTCTTAGTGTTGCCTATCTGTCTAGGATAACTGCTCCCCATCTGGGTTTATTTGGGTGAACCCGTGAAATCACCTGAACATGAAGCATTGTCTATTTTAAACCATAATTGTCGACTCCCTCTTCAATGCTTTGCCCATAATAGATAGTGTGGGCAATGGGGTATATGCCACGGAAGAGGCGGGACGTGATTTTGCACATCAGTTTGTTTCCGGTCCGGGTTGCGAACGCGCAACCGAGGGGCACAAACTCGGAAGCACAAGTATTTTTGACGCAGCCCACACGTCGCAAACCGAACCGGAAACAAACTGATGTGCAAAAACAGTCCCGCCTCTTCTCTTCCGTGGCATATACCCCATAGATATTAAACCATTTGTCTAAGACACAGCTTTCGGGCGCATTTTTATGAATGACCAAGGAGAAATTGTCAGAGTACGTCAGAAGCCTGGGAATCGAAAATTAATGTATCAAACTTCATACCAAAACGGCCAACTTTCTGTTAGACTTAACGGATAGGTTCTTGAAATTTTCTATACATCCTGCCAACCCTCATGTTCCAAAGTGAAATTGGATTCAGGGGCTGAAATTTCCAATATTTCACCCTCTGCTACATGCCAAATCCCTAAAATAACCATCAAACTTTGACACCATGCTATGCCCACATTAGATAGCATCTAATGTTGCCAATTTGTCTTGGATAACTACTCCCAATTGGTCATTTGGGCAACTTCATTGGTAGCAGATTGCTGAGGTATGTCCAAACCCTGGGAACATACTTAAAACGACTTCCTGTTCCATTATGGTCATGGATGTGTGATACGTTTCCGTGCGTTCAGTTATAATAGAATTGATTACCCAGCAGAGGTGGGCAGTGACACCGCGTTATCACAAGGCTGTCAGTATGTCACGAACGGACTCCCGTTTCGCTGGCGGACTAACGACTGACGGAAAATTTGAAATGCTGTTGGATTAAGTGCAGAAGGAAGCAATTTTCAGCCATCACCCGAACCGTCACTAACCAGAATAGCAAAGATGAGGGGCAGTTTGTGGAGGAGAAGCGTAAGAATTTATATATTTCTTGTATTTATATGAATTTATATATTATTTTTAAAGTGTTACAAACTGTTTCTAAATGAACTAGACTAAGTGCAATTTCTGTAGAAATTGTGTGGGAATGCTGAAAGCTGAATGCTAGTAGCTGAATACTAATGAAGGAAATAGAAAGATACATTTTCAAAATTACAACGTAATTAACTATTAAATACGAGTAATAGTAGTAGTAATAGTAGAAACAGTAGTAGTATTAATAGTAATTATTAAGTAGTAACTTGTAGTTAATTGCCAAATACAAATCCATCCACCCATTCTCAGTCAGTAGTCAGCAGTAGTCACCTACCATAAATTACTAGTATAGTAAAGTTTTTTTTCACTCACCTATTTATAAGCAATGCCTGTACTCCTCTTTTACATCTTTGGGTGCTGGTGCTGAAAAAAAGAAGGGATTATCAGCAAACTTCAACTAAAATCAGCACAACAAAAGTATGCCATGTCAGTATACTTGGCACAAAACTTCTCGTCCAATCAGATGGGCAACTTATAGTCAGGTCACTTCAGCAGAGTTCCATTCATAACATTTTTCATGATCATCATTGGACTACTGAAATTGGCTGGCTGGCAACCAGTTCAGGGTGTACCCAAGCTAGCTGGGATAGGCTCCAGCACCCCCGCAACCCTTGTGAGGAGTAAGAGGTTAAGAAAATGGATGGATGGATGGATGGATGGATGGATGGATGGATGGATGGAAGGAAGTGTGGTTAAAAAATGATGATGAGTTCCAAATTGACGACTGACGGACTGGGCTGGCCTGAAATAATGGCGGAATAATGATGACAGATGGGTGGCCCAGCCACTGGCGAATGACTATTGCTTATTGACATGCCCACCACTATAACCCGGTTTTGGATAACTTGTTGTAACTAGTGTCGGGGGCAGAGTTATTATTATTTATTTTTATTTATTTTTATTTATTTTAACTCTCCAGGAAGCACTACTTAGTGAGGTTCAGGACCATATGCAGAGATATCTTAACCAGGAAACACATAATTGCCAAAAGTGGTGCGTGCTTTTGGCCAAGTTGAAGCCACCAAATGCTCTTTTAACATTTTTAAACTCCGGAGGTATGTGAAGGAATCATGTATTCGGATTTATACACAATCTGTTCAACAGTATTATATGAGTAGAATGACATAAAACGTGCTTTGCAGTGTAAATATGCATGCTTTTTTCCCCCCCTGTCTCCCATCATGTAAAAATGCCAAGCCATAAAACAAACATCCACAGTGTGCCGCCGCGGTGTGTTTGTCAGTACTGAGTAATGACCACCGCGGGGAATCGCTCCGCCTAACACGACTCTCTTTAAACTTAAACACGCCATTACAATTCAATGGAAGCAGTCAAATGGGATGAAAATGCGACGGGCCTGCGAGAGAATACTAACCAGAGCGCACAGATGTATGCACACGTACCCCCATGAATAGAAAGCAATGGATTTACCAGCAACGTCCCTGGCATTTTAATCCAGTGTGGAGATTAAAAACCTAATCCACCTTCATTGTCAATCATTTGACACGTCCACTACGCCGTGTTAGCTTTATTGAGGCTTTTGATCAGCTTAATACGGAACATTTTAGGAGAGTTAATCAACTTGTCTGTGTCACGGTGTGGCGGTGTTGGAGGCAGGACCCAAATGCAGGGGGCAACAAAAACAGGGCAAGGCAGGGATGCAAGTAAAAAAGGGATTTAATTAACAAAAAATGTAAACAAGGGACTATGGAAAAAATTAACAAGATCAAAAACAAACACAAGGCATGGCATGGAAAACAGGGACATGAACATGAACAGGCACAATGACTCCACAAGAACTGAACGGAAAACAGGTGACTAAATACACACAAGCTAATTGACAATGACTAGACACAGCTGGGCAAGACACAAGTGGCAAGGGAAGCTAATTGGTGGATACATTGGGAAGGGAAGACACACTCAGGTGGACGTGGTTTGACATAACGGGACAAGGGAAGAGACAAGGAACACATGACAAACAACCAAAAACACCAAAAGAAAACAAAATCCCACCCCCCACAAAACCAAAACATGACAGTCTGATCTGCATTGGAATCTACACTAAATCACTTTTTTTTTTTTATTGTAAAATTGAACAAAAAAAAAATGAAACGTAAAACACCGAGAGCTTCAGATGGTAGCGTTTTGACTCTGTGAAGTGGTATTGCTCGTACCTGAGGGCAAAGTGTCGACATGTCACGTCGAGATGTTCCTTCAAACGGCGAGCAGCTCGTCCGGGATCTGACGGAAAGAAAAAATGCTGTAATTACAAGATAAGTTATTCGTTTGCATAGGTTCACTCACATTGTCATAAAAACTTGGAGCAAGTTTTGGTTTTCGACACATGCAATGTGTTTGCTTTATTCTCATTACTATTTACATTGAAGTTTCTCACGGAAGGCATCAAAACTAAGAATCAAGACGTGGAGTTATGTACTTAACAAAAAAGAGGTGAAATAACTGAAAACATGTTTTAGATTCTAGTTTCTTCAAAAACGCAAAATTGCTCTGATTGACTGCTTTGCACATTCTTGGCATTCTCACCTTCAAATTCAATGCTGTTGGAAAACTATTTCAGGTGACAATCTTGAAGCTCAGCGAGGGAATGCAAAGAGTGTGCAAAAAGAAAAAATCATCAGGGCAAAGAGTGACTATTTTGAAGAAACTAGAATATAAAACGTGTTTTCAAAGTACATGTGCCAAGACTGCCATAAATACGGAAGGCCATAGCAAGTATAGTTGAAAGGTCACAGCAATGTAATAGCCTACTTAAAGTCACCTATCGAATTATGTGCACCAAAGAGGCCTAATCTAACAGGATACGGGTAAAAATTATTTTCAAATACCGTATTTTTCGGATTATAAATCGCAGTTTTTTTTTCATAGTTTGGTCGGGGGTGCGACTTATACTCTAGTGCGACTTATGTGTGAAATTATTAACACAATATTATATCATTTCACATGTTATTTTCACACTAAACCGCAAGAGGGCACTTTAGGCCTGTGTTGATAAGTTCAACATTGCCGGAGGGAGCGGCACATCGTCTACCTCCCGAGTTGGGGGAGTTGTTTAAAAGTGACACCGAGGATGAAGATTTCATTGGATTTAGTGATTTGGAGTGAAACTGATAGTTTGGTAATCTTGTTAGCATGTTCTTTATGCTAGAGTTATATGAATAACTTGTAGTGATGGGAACATAATTCACCCACGGAACGCTGGGACGAAGGGAGAGTTCCGGGTGGGAAGGTTTTGTTATGTGGAAAAGGGGAGTTAGCCTGTTAGCACAACCACTTAGTTCGTTACAATATTAAGAGTTTGTTGCGAGCAGTGACGGGAGTCGGAGGCGGAATGTTGAAGCACGGAGCCAAAGGCTGGCGTTTTATTGACATCAGCTTCTGAGGTCTTAACAGCAACTCCCCACTCAGCTAGAAGCTAACAGGCTAACTCCCCTTTTCCACATAACAAAACCTTCCCACCCGGAACTCTCCCTTCGTCCCAGCGTTCCGTGGGTGAATTATGTTCCCATCACTACAAGTTATTCATATAACTCTAGCATAAAGAACATGCTAACAAGATTACCAAACTATCAGTTTCACTCCAAATCACAACGAACTAAGTGGTTGTGTGTTCTGGGGCTACCATTTAGCTTAAGCACTAGGATGTCTGATTGTTCGTGAACACAACACATGTCTCGCAGCAGGGAGGGGGGGAGACGTTCAGTTTTGTTTTGTGTTGCTGTTCTTCCTGTTGTTTTTCGGACTGCTAACCTCGAGAGTTGTGCTCTGTTATCTGGCGTCGGCCACTGCCAAAAGTGGCGGTTCTTTCACGAAAAAGATTAAATGGGTGACATCCCAACCTACACTGCTGGTGGCGTCATTGTGAAACGTTACAATATGTTACGTCGTTACTGACATTACCAGGCATGTCAGCCATGGAACGTTAGTATACCATACATTTATTCAGCCTGTTGTTTGCTCTTTTATTTTTATTTTAAATTGCCTTTCAAGATGACGTGTATGTTTTTGGTGTTGGATTTTATCAAATAAATTTCCCCCAAAAATGCGACTTATACTCCAGTGCGACTTATATATGTTTTTTCCTTCTTAATTATGCATTTTTTTGGCTGGTGCGATTTATAATCCGAAAAATACGGTACTTAAAATATCTTCGTTGACACATCGTTTAAAAAACATGAAAAGTACAAGCAAAAATTGTTGGTATTATGATAAATGTTGACTAATGACTATGATGCTAGTTTGATTTGCTCAAATTTTGAAAAGGGGGAGTCTAAACAGTGTGGAAATTCTATTACTTTCCCAACAGTAATATCACGTCACAGCCATCATATTAAAACGGATTCCTCTATACGTTTTGTGTTTCCCCCCCCCATCGGTGTCCATGCCATCAGTCGGTAAAAGGCAGAACCTCAAAGTTATCAAGAGGATTAGCGGCAGACTATGTCAAACAAGCCAAGGAGGAAGCGAAAGAAATCACTTTGGCTAATCCGCCACTCTGATGTGGGCCACACAGAATGTGCCTTTCATCAGCAATAATTGGACATCGAGCTGACTGCTATTGTGCCGCACTCGTTCCGGTTGCCTGCAGCCTTTTGACTTTCAAAGTGCTCCCGACCTTCAATTTGTCGGGATTTTCACGTAGTTGTATAGCTTTTGATGGAAATAACATACGTCGGTTATAGTGTATAATACGCATATGGTGGGTATGAAAAAGGCTACACACCCCTGTTCAAATGTTAGGTTTTTGCGATATGAAAAAAATAACATTTTCCAGCATTAATGTGACCTATAACTTGGATATTGCACTTGGAAAAAAAAAAAATCTCCGATAAGCTCATCTGAAAAAGATTAAACAAACACAGGAACAAAAAAAATTAATAAATTAATTTGTACATTATAGGTCACATTAATGGTGGGAAAAAATGGAAAGGATTTATCTTAATCTCATTTTGTTTAATAGTACAAAGTATGGCATTTGAACAGGCCTGTGTAGACTTTTTATATCCACTGCATACATGACTTTTCCTGTTCTATAATGATCATCGTACTTGAGTCGAACCGCTTGTCTACGACCCAAAAATCTTCAACATTTCAGCACTTCAAGGTAACCTTTTATAAGTAGTGAGGCTACGTTATCGACATCCCAATGCAAGTTGGTGGGCCGAGACGTCAGCATGGATGCATTTGGGCTTCTTGTCGTCGTCGTCTTGTGTGTCCGGTTGGCAGCAGCATTGACTTGGCCAGCCATCCTCACGCTGGGTTTTCGCCCGAGGCATTTTTCCACTTTCTCCCCCTCCACCAAAAAGAAAAAAAAACATGCCTCTCTGTTGCCGTGTCTGTCATTCACTCTCTTTGTCTGCCTCACCTCCTTTCTTCCCCCCGTTCAGCGAATCCCTCAAGTCGACAGAGGACCACTTCCTTTGACACACACGCGCGCGCACGCGCACACACGCAGGAGCACGTCTGTCTGCCTGCCTGCGACGCCACTGACAGGATGAGGCCAAGTTTGCCCCCAAAAGTTGCGTACGTGAGAGCGAGTCGAAAGCTTATTTGGCTCTCGGCGCACGACTCTCGCGCGGTCATGCACGGTGCCACCAAGCCAAAAATCGAGCAGGCGTAGACCTCCGCCAGGGCAGAACAATAAAATCGTAATCCTCTGATATTCGTGGGGGACAGGGACCAAGAGACCAAGCCCTGCCGTAAATACTGACAAAACGTGAGAAAATTGGCACCCTCTAAAAGTGTTTGTTGATGTGCCTATGGTAATAACTTCAATGATAAATATAACACAAAGTTTGCTGAGTCACCCCCAACACACGAGGATTTTCTCTCAGTTAAGATGTATCACTTCAACATACTTCCTTGACACTAATTTCTATATAGACACGGCTTTGGTGGCATGGTAGTATGTTTCAAAAAGTGCACAAAGAATGTGAATAAGTGCATTCATGAATAGTGAGCCACAAACAAACAAAAACAGGGATTTCAATACGAGAAAGAAAGTGAGAGGTCCAGTTCAGGAAAATGTCTTTAGGTCCAGACATGATCATCATGTGTATCGCTCACTTAAATATTTTATGTTCACTGCTTGTATGCCTCACACACGCCTACTCACTTGCTTGCTTGGAATATAACAATTTGGTTACTTCAAAAAGGAAACACCTGAGATTGGCCAGTCCAGGGAGTACCCCGCCTACTGCCCAAAGCCAGCTGAGATAGGCTCCAGCACCCCCCGCGACCCTTGTGAGGAATAAGCGGTCAAGAAAATGGATGGATGGATGGATGGACATCAGCCTTGTTTTAAGGCAGCCTTCCTCACTCCTGGTACTCGAGGGCCACAGTCCTGCAGGTTTTAGATTTATCTGTCCTCCAACACAGCTGATTCTAAAAATGAAAATCGCGATCAGGCTTCCGCAGAGCTTGTTGATGAGCTGATTATATGAATTAGCTGTGTTGATGGATGGAAACATCTAAAACCTGCAGGACTCCAGCTCGAAGACCAATAGACTACTATTGGTAAAAAAATAAAATAAAAAAATAAAAATTGTAAACAGGGTCGAGGAATCCAGGTACAGAAAGTAAAACCTTGAAACAGTTTGGCCTTATGATGATGAGCTCGTTTACCTGCCAGTTTGAGTATAAGCACCTGTGGCAAAAGCCGATCTGTGGCAGGCTTTTTATTTTGTAGATCTGTATTCCCAAACCCTGATTGTAAATTCCATTTAAATGTGAAAAGCCAATATTGGTCTCCTATGTGGTAGGCGGTTAAGCTAAGTAGTTGACAACTGCCAAGCATCTGGAAAAGCAGACATAGCTGGCAACTATCTTCCTGGTTGGATTGGTGTTCCAATCTTGAATAGGATGAAACTGTCATGACTGGGTCATGCCAGGGTTAAGTTTGGGTCATGCAAAAGCATGACAGCGTTATGTTTGGGTCATGCAAGGGTTATGTTTGGGTCATGGTACTGTCATGACTGGGTCATGCCAGGGTTATGTTTGGGTCATGCAAGGGCATGACATGGTTGTGTTTGGGTCATGCAAGGGTTATTTGGGTCATGACCGTGTGGTCAAGTGTCTGTTTTGAACTGATGTAACCAGAATCTAGTTTCAACTGGTAAAACGGTATGTGATGTCAGAAGCTATGTGACATCAGGAATCTTTAATCTCTTTATCTGGTCAACAGCCAATCAGATAATTCCATGTCAGTTCTGTTAACCACATGTCTAGCCACAGTCAATCAGATCGAGTCGCTGTCTATATAAGCCTGTCTGAGAAGTGTGTGTTTTGGTCGGATTATTACCTCTGTTCCTCTGTGCAACAAGTTAGCCCAAGTTAGCTTACCGTCTCGCGATTCTTGATACCTTCTCGTTGTTTCTCGTCTAGTCAAGTTTGTTCTACGCCTCTCGATGTTGTGCGAATAAAGTGTTAAAACTCTTATTTGTGTCTGCCTAACAGAAACACTGTTGTTGAGGAAACACGGTATTGATATTCACAGTTTTGATGTTCCCTATAGTCAGAGGCACTGTGTTGTTGCACTGTGTTCATTTTTTTTTTTTTTAGCACAATACTGGTGTGTTTAACTGATCACAAGAAATGTTCAATTCGAGACAATATTTCATTCATTTGAATGTACTTTGAACTTTTTTTTTCAATTTCAATTTCTCTAGTCATTTTCTTTTTTTTCCAATTGTTGATGTGAAAAACTATCAACAATTATATTTTGTATTTTATGGGTCAAATGTACAAGTCGAAACAAGTAGGAGTTTGTCCTGTTAAAACATTGTGTCACATGACGATTGGGTATTTGTGTACAATAAAAATAGCAAAAAATGGGAAATTGCCTGCTTGACTTTGCCATTTCCTTCAAGGGTATTCTCTGCATCCTTAACTCTTTGTCTCTGCAGACTTGACTGGCGTACACAACACGTACGCACACACACGCACACACGACGACACCTTGCTTGGGCAAATGAGAAATGACAAAGGCATAAATCATTCAGGCTCTGGTGCGACACACAGTCAGTCCACCCCACGCTCCAGCGATGAAGACTTCCGCCAAAAGTCTCACGTCATTGCTGACTTGATCAAATATTGTCGATGATGTTTAACCAACCGTTGTACGTTCCATCATCAAAAGATGGATGTCAATATCTTACCTTTGGACAAACTGTCACCACCGTAAAATCTTGAGCAACCCGTAAACATTTGATGTTTTAATTGATAATTTTATACACCAGTTAAACAATCTATTATGAATACTTTATTTACTTAAATACAATAATGTCACATATTAAGTTAAACGGCCACATAAACTAAAAATAGTGTGAGTAGCTAACATAGAATTCTACACTTTCCTTCTGTTTTTGTGAACTATCGCAGACAGGTGCACTCAAATGCAGGACAGGCTCTTTGATCACAAAAAGTTAAGAAATACCAGCTCGAGCTCAGAGCCCGAACAAGAAAATTGTACTCAAGTAAGCAGTAGTGGAATGTAACAAAGTAGAAGTACTTTGTTACTGTACGTAAGTATTTTGTATGTATTTGTACTTTACTTGAGTTTGTATGTTGTTTGTTTGTTTGTTTGTTTGTTTGTATGTTTATATGTTCAAATCAACTTGAGTGGATTCACGAAGAGGTACTTTTTTTTTTTTTTAACTTTCTACATTTGAGAGTCTCTGTACTTTTTACTCTGCTGCTTTTCTAATTGGCGAAACAGGCAACATGACAGACGTTATAGTGGAGAACGGCAGCCTTGACAGGAGATGACAGTGAGATGACAAAATTCCGCAGACAAAAGGGCTGTTCACCTGTAGCCCTAGATTGAGTATTAAAAACTGCTGGCCAGTCGTTTTATAATGCTGGTCCTGGTTTACTGCATGCGCTCAGTTATCAATAAATGTGTAGAGTCATTTTATGCTAGTTAATATACATGTTGTATGTATATTTAACATATGTATGTTTTTTAATTACCAGCATATCAGTTAATTATTCTTAATTGATATTTACTTTAACCTTTACTTGAAGTATGACTGAATTGGGATCAAGTACTTTTACTTTTTACTTTAAAGCAACACAAGCCTTCTTAATCACTTTCCAGTATTGGAAAGGGCATTGTTTATAAACAATAAAAGTACACATATCTTTGGCATCTTATTCCCTGAATTTTAGTTTAAACCGATCAAGTGTCCGAATTCGATTGTACGGTGTGGGACACCATGTACCTGGTCACGTGATCGTGATGACGTATCATGTGCGTAACCGCAAGCCGTCTTCGCTTCTTTCAATGGGAACTTGCTGACATAATGTGCAAGAAAAAGACGTCTTCGATCCTAAATACTGCGTCAATTCTGTTCAGGGGTAAAGTCCTCAACACGTCCGATTTCATGTCATTTCATGTAGTTCGGCCGATCCTAATTTGGACTGAAGCAGGCTTAGCACACGACATGTAGCAGAGTGAAAAGTCACCCGGAAGATTAACGTCCACTCGACTCGCAGGCGGCCGAATCTGCCAGTTTTATCCGGCTTTCGGTGTCCTCCGTGGCTGCACTGCTTTTGAAGAAGTGCTTCTTTGTTGTAAGGCGAAATTCCACCTTTGATGTCCGCCGTGGGACACGATAATTTCTCGTGAGTTCAATGCTGCCACTGACGGCTATCTCATTCAATGTGTATTTTACGCACACGATACGTCACGATGATCACGTTACTGTCCAAAATGCCGATACAGTACTTAATGTAAAAATAGTCATAAAAAGTGTTATCAAATCATAATTGCTCAACATAAATTGGCAGTTTTTTTCAGGGAAGAGTTGAAACTATCCATTTCACAGAATAGCTGGTTAGTTTTACTTTAAAAGTACAGATACAGGCGTAAAAAATTTACTTTAGTAAATGTTAAATAAGTTAAAAAAAAAAAGAAAAAAGAAAAGAAAAGTGAGTTTCATCCACCAGAGCAAGTAAGACTACCAACTGGTGAGTAACTTCAGATTTATGTAATGATTTATTTTTTGTCATTTGTTTTATTGTCAACTGTTTTTATTCTTTTTTTAAAACTATTTTTATATTATCTTTTTACATTCCTATACAATTTAAATAACCATAAATCCAATCTACTTTCATCATAATTTTTTTTTTCAATGAAATAAAAAGCTTCCAGATCAAGTCAAGTCAAGTCATCTTTATTTATATAGCGCTTTCAAACAGCCTACGCTGTCAATTCAAATGTGTCCTTTTGCCCTTTCACAAATTATATAATTCTTTCTAATGGAAGAGTTGCTAACATTTTTTATTATATGTATGTATGTATGTATGTATGTATTGATTGATTGATTTTTATGGGCGCATAAATGTCAACTAGACAAAAATTTTGAATAGGAATGTAAAGAATCAGTCAATCACTTTCCATTGTTTCTACTATATGCTTCATGGAAATGAGGCCTTTGAAACTTTGTGCGCTGTCATGTGACTGAACAACAAGTTGCAACCACTGACAGTCAAGAAATCATATAAGTGCTAATCAATGTCCTCGGAACACAAAAAAAGTCGATTGCTACCGGAGCTAACAGTCCAATCAAGGGAGAAAAAACAGGAAGTACAAACTACTAAAATCAAACCAGGAAAAGGGCAAACAGATGGACTTCAATACATGGAAAGCAGTCACAGAAGATCCGAATCACCGACTGGATGCAAATCTGGTCAAACTGTGAACATTGTTCACAACAGGTTGATCAAAACAGGCTCTGAAACATCATGTCAAGGGTGTTGGATCAAAAACAGGATGTATGGTCTTACCAAAATAAAACCAAGAACAGCGCAAACCGAAATGTACAGCAGAAGTCACGGAAGCGCCAAATTAACATTTTTTGTTAACAAAAAACTATGTGTTAATGATTTGATGCTGACTGAAATGAGGTCTGATGATAATAGATGGCATACATGTTTATATTATATTTTACCTGAAACTGTTGCTCAAAAGGCTGAGAGAATATGGAGAATGAGTGGTGATGGTAACACAATAGTCTACTATTGAGCCAGCACTCCATCCCTTCACACCCCAGCAGTTCAGAGGCTGCGGGGTCAGCTGGAGGAATCCCACCGTGCCCCTCCTCTCCCCGCCTCCAAATCACATCAGAGAGGCGGGAATTCCTCGGTGGCCGACAAGCCGTAACCCGCTGGCATCCCCTCCCTCAATGGCGCGGCGGAAATGGAGACTCGGTCGTTTGATTTGCCTCCCGGTGGGTCTTTTGAGGGTTTCAAAATGGAGTCCACCTGCCACTGCTTTCATCATGCATCACCCCTGCTTGCATGGCGCACAAAACCAATAAGTATAGGCTACTACATATACACAATACAAATATTGAGTTTTTACAGGGAGACAAATCATGGAAATGAAAGGCAAGGAAAGAGCAGATGGGGGGGAAAAAAAAGGTCAATACCAAACTGACTAAAATACCAAGGGGAAAAAAACTGGACCCTACCAAAACAAAACTACACATGGACTTAAACGCATGGCACTGGCCACAGAAAAACCTAATCAAAGTCCTTGGGCCTATTCGGAAAGTCAAATCTACTAACCCTTATGGCACCTCTCCTTAACCTTTGTTGGATTACATCATCGTTTCAAGGAGAAATGAAAAAGTGCTTCCTTTCGAACATAGGAAATGACAGCACACTTTCACACAAATTCGACTCCACTTTTTCTAACTGACATCGTACAACAGCGAGTATTACTGACGCAAGTCTCTTGCTTGCAGACTTGACCTATAAAATATTAATGAAGTGACAAAAAAAAAAAAAAAATAGAGATACTAATTGTTTTCGTGAAGGATCAATGATGATGTTCTTCGTTGATTTTGGAATGACACTTTCTGAAATAAATCATAGAAAGGTCTCTAGAATTTTTTTTATGTCCGTTTTGCTTTGAACTTATATATTTCATTGACTATCCACTTGTGACAATAACGTTGAATTTCTAATTTTATCTAATTTTTTTTTTTTTTTAACTTAATTTTTAAAGTCTTGAGCGTGAAACTCGAGCGCCAATGCATAGTCTGTGCTCTGTTGCTTTAAATATTGCTGTCATAAAGAATTGTGGGTAATATCCTTTCATAAATGTTGGAAAGAAGCACTGATCTGTATATATTACTTGATAGCAGATAGCTCATACATGCCTGTGCAAGCCGTAGAAGCCAAAGGGCGGCCATCTTACCTCTCCCATCTTGCGAGCGAATATAAATTATACGTATACGTACAGATTAGACATACACAGCTTGTAGGTTCTAGTATAGGGTCGGGGGTGCGGTGGTCACTATTTTTTTTTTTTTTAACAAGTGGACAGTATGTGCTGCTTCGGACCTCAAAATTAGATTTGGCAGAGGCATCTTTTGCTAAATTACAGTTATAATTCTTTAGTACCTCCTGTAAACATCATTAAGCATATTATTTGTGCATGTAAAATGTCTGAAGCCCTCTTGTTTATGTTTAACAATTTTAATGGTCCCCTCATATGAAATGTTCACTTTTGGTGGGTTTTTGGTCATAAATATGCCTTACAACAGCCTGACAAAGTCCCCAAGTTGTAAGATAAGCGATCCATGTTTCCCTTTTCTATGGCCGTTTGTATCACATTAGCTCAAACAGCACTCTCAAATGGGCTGTTTTAGCAGCTCGGTTTTACACGTCACTAACCCCACTGTATTTATGCGAGTGGGGTGGCCGATTTCGCGGTCCTGTATATCCGGCCCGACAGGTACGGCTATCCAGTAATATATACAGATCAGTGGTCAGAAGTAACCTTTGCTAAAGGTGGATTAAAGGTGGCATACAGGCACTTCTTGTAGAATTCGAATGCTCCTATCCTCTAAGTATTTACCGATCATCGCGCTCAGATAGGATAGGAGAGGAAATTTCCGAGGAAAAAGCGAGTATCCGAAGAGGCCCTTTGTTCTTTGACTCCCATCAAAATTAAGAAGTAGAAACCTACCAATATAAAACCACACAAGTTTTGAGTCAAGGTTATTTGTTTACAAAATATTGCTCCATAGCAACTCTAGCTATATGTTCTAGCAAGAGTAACAAAAAAGAAGTACAAACCTAGCAAAATAAAACTACTCAAGGAATGCAAGACAGAAGTCACAGAAGCTCAAGTTATTTGTTGACTAAAAAGCCAGTCAATCAAATGAATCTGACTGAGGATCCGATCAAAGGAACACAAAAAGGAAGTGGAAACCTACCAAAATAAAACCACAGACTGACTCAAATGTAAGACAGTATTCTCTGAGAACCCAATTCCAAGTTATTTATTCAGAAAAAGCCAGCAAATATCCGAATCTGGTTGACAGTCCTATAAAGTAAATAAAAACGGGAAGCAGAAAACTACCAAAATAAAACCACAGACAGACTCAAATGCATGACAGACGTCACATAAGATCCAAATCAATGTTTTTTTTGTTGTTGATGAGAATCCAGCCAGTATCTGACTCAGTCTGGATGGGGTGTGAATTGCCGAGTACCTGGCGATTCGATCTATATCCACCAGATAAGACGGTAGTCACTGATGATCCAAATCAAAAGTATTTTGTCCACAAAAAACAAACAAACAAACAAAAACAAAAAAACAATCAATTGGTGACTCTTACTTGGAACATTTGGTAACGAGACACGTTTCACCAAAGACATAATTAAGCAACCACACTAATTTAGTTTCTTTTAAATGAAAATACATTCCTTGTATTTTACGAGGAAGTTGGTGTGACAGCACAAGGTTCGGCTGCCACATTAATTCAATTTATTCTGCACAAAGCTCCCTAATTATGGCATCTAATTAGAGGCTATTATTAATATTAGATAGCTCCCTTGCGCCCAATAATAAAAGTTAACCCAGAAGTTGTTGTGTGTTTAAAACGACTCCTCATTTACATAATTATTTCAAAGGGTTAAATAAAATGTGCTAACAAACAACACAGTCTGGGCTTGTGCCGATTATTTGAGCAAATAATTTGATTTTCTCCTTAGTAGGAAACTGCCGTCACTTTGTTTTAATAAACCGAGTGCCCCAAACCCTTTAATAATTGAGTAGAGCGTCAAGCTCAAAATCAGGTGGCAATTAATATTACTTTGTTTTAATAATGTAAATGCTTATGACTTTTGATAAACAAGCAATAAACCAAATCGGGTCAAAATCATGTGACTAAATTATTTGTTATAATAGGAAGAAGTGCAAGGGAATCAATTGGAACTTTGTTTTAATAACCCAAGTTGCTACAAACTTTTATCATTTGTTAATATAATAATGCCATATATGGCCATGATGAAAATTGGCTAAATTATTTATTAATAATTATAGAAAATTATTATAATTTTATATATTTAGATTATAGAGTTACAGTATACTAGCAAGATGAGGAAGGACTCCAAACATACTCAAGACAATCTTTATAATAAACCTAATTAAGGTCCCAAACTGTTTTCTTTTTCTTTTTTTATATGAAGGCGAGGTAAGGCTCAGAAAAAAACAACCAGCAACCTTCAAAAATCAATTAATAAACTAAGACCGCTTTTCTTCACTTTAATAAACACTTTGTGGAAACAAAACAATTGCTGTTACCTTGTTTCAATAAACCAAATACAGAAATCCTTTGATAAATGAGTAATAAAAGTTGATATGATGGGTAAAAACACGTTGTTACTCTGTTTCCTTTTGAAAAACTGCAGCTTTACATGTGATAGAATTTCCTCACCTGGCTTGTGGTGAATGGACAAACCAATAAATAGCCACGAGTCCACTACACGGTGGCGTTTATATGTGCAGCCGTAAACGTCTAATAGTTGATCGTTAGGCGCTAATTGCTCTGCGCGACTTGCTAGCCGGTATGCCTCTTTCTTTTTTTCTTTTTTCTTTTTTTTTTATTCTAGTGGAGGTGTTTACACTCAGCTTCACCTCGTCGGAGCACATTGTAAACGTTTATGAAGTCATAGCTCACTGTGAGCGGTGACAAATGAAAAGGAAAAAGGCATTACGAGAAAATGAATCGGGTCTTTGGCTCGCAATATTCACAACTTGTTTTTTTTTTTTTCTTACCGCCTAACCCAGAAGGGACACTTAGATGGACGACGTCCCGGAATCAATTATGTATCAATTGGACTATCTTTGTCTCGCAAAGGCTGCAGCTATAGGGTGTTTGGAAATACGCTCTGAAGTCCATGCACTATAGTACGCAAACCTTTAGTGAATCTACCCCTTAGTTTCTGAACGGTCGGAGTGAATCAGTGCACGCTCGGTGCATTTTTCTAAATGCGCCCATAGCTGAAGCAAATGTTAACTGCTTAAAATAGAAACAGTTCGTATTAGGAACAGTCAATGCTATTACTCTAATCACAGCTATCATTGGATCAAGATTATTACCATAAATTTGACCTCCATGTTTGTTAGCACTAATGCTAGCCACAGGTAAAGTTCAAGTGAAGTTGCGTAGTTTTGAATACAGTACAGGCCAAAAGTTTGGACACACACATCTCATTCAACGTGTTTGCTTTATTCTCATGGCTATTTACAATGTAGATTCTCACTGAAGCACCAAAATTAAGAATGAATACGTGGAGTTATGTATTTAACAGAGAGTGATTATTTTCAAGAAACTAGAATATAAAACATGTTTTTAATTATTGCACCTTTGTTAAAGTACGTAACTCCACTTCATTGTTCATTCAGAGTTTTCATTCATAGTTTTGCCTTGAGTGAGAATCTACATTGTACATAGTCAAAAATAAAGAAATGCATTGCATGAGAATGTGTGTCCAAACTTTTGGCCTAGACTGTACATGTAGCAGACTTAAATTGGATGCAGTACTCCAGGAGAAATACACTCAGGCAGGGATCAGGACAGAACTTTTTTTTATTATTTTTTTTTTTATTTTTTATTTTTTTTTATTTTTTTTTATTTTTTTTTTAACTCTGTGATGTAGCAAGAGAGGTCCTTGAGGTCTGGAGTTGTGCAGGTTGTCGATGTTTTTGCCTACCAACACACCTGATACTAAAGATCGGGATCGTTATCAGGCATTCTGATTAGCTGATTATATGAATCAGGTGTGCTAGTGGGCGGAAACAGCTAAAGTCTGAAGGACTCCGGACCTCGAGGACCGGAATTGGTGAACCCTGCCCTAGACAATGTGCAGATAAGGCAAAATCTCAGATGATGTTTAATATAGTTTAACGTCACATTTAGCAAACAAAACCAGCTGTAAATATCAGTTACAGACTCAAAAATGCGGTACTAACAAACTTATTTACAAAACAGTCAACATGAATTAATAGTGTACAGAAATAACCCTTAAATTGTGTCAAACAGAAAATATGAATTTTGAGAATGTTCACAAAATGAAAAGAGCAAAAATCTAAATATTTACTCAGCTACATACACAATGGGGTAATTTAATTCTCTCCGTTTCAGGTTTAGTTTGACACAGTAAACTTCAACCAAAGTTGTGGAAATAAACAGATTGAACCCACTTGAATTGATGAATTGTTTTCTATCTGCCAAATCATTGCTTGTTATGAAGTGAGTTGAGATGAGTTCCCTGCCACCAAATAGTGCTCGTATCCCAAATTGTGATTGTGATTTCGGAAACGGTGAACTGTGAATATGCAGGAGATCTCCATAAGTGTTTTCATGCTATACTGATGTCGGAAAAGTTGTGAAAAGTAGGACGCCAAACATTTTGTTTTGATTTCCTTTTGGGCGTTGTTTGGAATGTCTGGAGTTTTCCGGAGTGTTCGTCAACAGCTTGTCACCACAAATGTACTGTATTTTTTATTTTTTTGCTATGAAATCCAAGGCGTTGTTTATGTATTCCTACAGCATTCGACACGTGCCCGTCACTTCATCGAGACTTGTAAACACCACCCTCAAACGAACAGCTTCCTGTGTTATTTTTATTTATTTTTCTCCCCCTCATTCTGGCTCCTTGAAGTCACCTTTGTCATTCCGGGAATCTGCAATGCAGGCTGCCTCTCCTCGGTGGAGGTGTTTGTTGGGCGGTGGTGGAGGCGGCTGCATTATTTATGACCAGGCAGGCCGAGCTGCAAGTGATCGGCACCGGGAAGTCGAGAGCGAGAGCCGTCGTAACCGCAGTGGAGCAATCAGACAGCGGCCTCGCCTCGCCACGCCGCTTTTCATTTCGTGTCATTAGATGTTGCCTCGTTCCCGCGGGCGGTCCGGCGCGTTCTCCCTAAATGCTGATGTGGGAATTGGCAAGGAATCGTGATAAATATCCCGTGTGATGAACAGGGACACCTTCATCTCTGCCCTATCGTCTTGTGTTTTCCTTAAAAAGGTACAATCGGGGACATAAATTGACGCCCGTCTCCAGTGTATAAACGCGGCTGCATTACATGCAAAGGAGCGGCCGGCCATTATCATTCCAGAAGGAGTTGTTTGTGCGGGATTTACATTAATCCCAAAATCCAAGATTGACGGTTTTGAGTGTGATGTTGATACCACTGCGTGAATAAGGCATGTTGATGAAGTGTTTAGGATTTGAGCAGATAGATAGCTATTATGGTGGTACGCTCTTTCAGTCATGAGCACGGGCACCTGTAATTTAGATGCTTCACATAATTAACTTTCCCCAGGACATTTATTTATTCATGAAAACCTCCACCTTACACAATAGAAAAAAAAACATAAGACACAAAGGCTAAGTCAAAGACTATACTCATTCACGGTGGAGGGTGTGCACTTGAGACAAATAGATATGACATATAATCTTATGATTAAGGCGATCTTTTGTACTGCCAGTTTGCACAATAGAAATGACCAAAATAACTCTTTTTACTGCCGCACATTATCAAAAAAAAAAACTTTTATATGACAAAGGCTTTCATCATTCACGAAAAGAGTTACAGTGCTTCCATCTGCTGGCCATAGTTAGTGTTTTTGATTCCACAACGCATTGATCAGGCAGTGCTGCACTTAGATGTTGCACTGAGGAAAAATAAAACTTAGTTGACGTCATTTAACGTTTATGGCAGCATACGTCCTGATTTTACTAATCGTTATTAAACGTTTTTGGCGGTCAAAGAGATAAGCTCGAGTCATAGCCTGAATAAACTTGGGGGGAATCCATGCACGTTTGTCTGCAACATAGACATGAAATCGAAGCGATCTTTCTGACTGATTAAAATGTTATCATGACAACCGACATGTTGCACAATAGAAACAAACAAGTCGGAATAAGGAAGTGGCCATCTAGTGTTTTTTGAGGTTTTTCTTCCCCTCTGTTCATTGTTCGAGACTTTCATTTCATGTAATATTGATGTCATGGAAAATGAGTAACGCCTCTTCGGGCTTTAAACATATAGGCTCGGAGATGGACGGGAATGGGAAGGTGGCGAAATCCCCGACTTTGCCAGCAATATAGACTCTCCCTGTTTTTTATTTGTGTCCAGAACGCAATGAATGAGATCACCATGGTGGCTTCGCGTCGGACAAATAAGTTTGATCCTTTCATTCCTGCAATTGACTTCAAATCCCCGAAAATGGATTTCTGTGTTCCTCTGGAGGCTCTCCCAGCACTGGCCTCATTTTTAGGATCAAAAGAATTTGAGTGTGTGTGTATATGTGTGTATTCCTGTTCCTGTTTTTGGGATTAAATGGCTATCTTTGATGAGTCACTTAGTGAAATTACAAGATTAGCATCCCTGCCTCCTCCCAGCTGCTGCATCTTTTTTATCTTCTTCCACCTGCATTTGGGGCTTCATCTGCTGATCAACTTTATGTCGAGATCATGTCAGGTGGCTCACTGGCTCCTATTGCTACCGCTAGCTGCAGTTGAGTATGTGGGTGTATGTGGTTGTTGTTTTTTGTATTAGGAATTGTTAAAGATTATTACCATACACTGCTATAGTTACAGGTCATGTACTGACAATGAGTGTTGATATTATTGTTTTCATGGTTTGTCACGGTTAGTGTCAGTTGATGATAATTATCGGAAACTGTGCCTACTTGCTAGTTACTGATAATGCTAGCTCATGTTCACCTTAGCCAGATAGCATCCATGACACATTTGCTGTATGAGTTTGATGTGTCAGTCTACTTATTTATGCATTTATTTATTTATTCATTCACTCGCCTACTTCTTATTAATTTACTGATGTAAAATGTATTTACTTGTTAAAAAAAAAGAGAAAAAAAAGAAGAAAAACCTTGTGTCCGCACTTCAAAATGTTTGCTTTGTTCTTGATTTGTTATCTTAGTTTTTACTGCACAACCAATATTATGTTTATGTATAGCACTTTGTATACAGCAATTCCTGTTCTTAAAGCACTTTATAAATAAAGTTGAGCTGAGTAGTCATTTGTTTGTGTATGCTACTACTATGTTAACCACAGTTTAGCTTAGCCACAGCTGGATACAGCTATTGCGAGGCTAAGTCCCATATATATATCGTGATGTTTTGAACTTCACTGCTACTGTTAGCTGTAGTTCTTGCTAACAGCATTATTATTATTATTATTATTATTATTATTATTATTATTATTATTATTAGGTCTTCTCTGGGTACTCCGGTCTCCTCCCACATTCCAAAATCATGCATGGCAGGTTTATTGGGCGCTCCGAATTGTCACTACGTGTGCTTGTGAGTGTGGATGGTTGTTCGTCTCTGTGTGCCCTGCGATTGGCTGGCACCCAGTCCAGGGTGTACCCCGTTTACTGCCCAGAGCCAGCTGAGATAGGCTCCAGCACCCCCCGCGACCCATGTGAGGAATAAGCGGTCAAGAAGATGGATGGATGGATGGAGGGATGGTTAAAAGTTAAGATACTCAACCAAAACCCAACTTAACCACAGTTCACTTAATAAAATATCTCCAAGAAGCCACCCCAAAAATGTCCCCTATTTCTAAGCAACAGGCCTTAGGGCCCTCATTTCCAAGTCCAAGCCGACTTAGTGACCCACAAACGTGCACCAAAGCCAAAGGTAGATACTCTGCCACGTCAGGCAGCCAAACAGCAGGAGGCTGTCACTGCCCGGCTTGAGGGGCTTACACCTTGAACCACCCCTGGCCCACCTTTTCCAGTCAGGGGCGCATATTCATGACGCTCCTTTGCTCTGCTTCACCGCTGAACTGTTCAACCGACTCCCAAAGGGTGAGCTGAGCACCAGACACCATGAATTCCAAATAGTCTGATTGGTCCGTACCTTACCTCAAGGCACTCTCAGACAATTCTCCTCTTTGTGGATTATTTCAAGTTGCTGTGTTTGTTTTTATTGTGTCAGGTGGTTTTCATAAAGCAGGTGGAAATCTATTAATTTATGCAGCATGTCAGCAAGTGCTCACGCTTCACTCAAGCTTTGACTTTGTGGCTTATTTTGAGTGCTTATCTCTATTATGGAAGGTGGTGGTTATCATTAATAAGTGACAGGAGAAAAGATGTCATCAATGATATTGTGTTCTGCTTCCACACTGTGGGCGTTTGTTCTCATTCCCGAATGAGCGCACTTTGGGATCACACTTGATTTGGAGTTTTTCTGCTCTTTTTGTTATTTGTTTATCTATTTAATCCTCATTTAACCTCAAACCCTCCCAAGTGCACACTTGCACTTTGTCTGTTTTATTGTGCCCCTCTGCTGTCTTCTAAGCACATTTATCAACAGGTGTACAAAAAAAAAAAGCAGTTAACTAACTCCCTCACATCAGCAAAAGCAGAGGAAACACATGCAGAACGCACACACCTTTGCTTGACCTGCAGAGACAGCGAAAAAGTTATGAAATACTGTTTATAAGGAATGTTGGACCCTTTTTGTCATGGGACTTCTGTGGGTTTTCTCAAAAAATAAACAAATAAATGCATAAATAAATAAATAAAGATCCATCCATCCATTTTCTTGACCGCTTATTCCTCACAAGGGTCGCGGGGGGTGCTGGAGCCTATCTCAGCTGGCTTTGGGCGGTAGGCGGGGGACACCCTGGGCTGGTTGCCAGCCAATCGCAGGGCACACAGAGACGGACAACCATCCACACTCACAAGCACACCTAGGGACAATTCGGAGCACCCAATGAACCTGCCATGCATGTCTTTGGAATGTGGGAGGAGACCGGAGTACCCGGAGAAGACACAAAAAAAAAACATAACATAAAACATTAACACCTTTTCATATCTATGGGCTCATGTTGAGAGGTAAAACAGCAAGGTAAGAGGATTTCCCTCCCCCCCCCCCCCCCCCCCCCAAGAAATACATCTCGACACCAGAAATCCCAATCTATCGAAATACTATACAGATAATACAGGGAGTCCTCGAGTTACGTCGTTCAACTTTACAGAGCCCGTGCCTCGCCCGTAGCACCTTCTTTTTTGTTAATTTCCCCACAATAATCACACCATTTAAAAATTATTTAAAGTTGCGTTGTTACCTCCAGCAACAGACATGCATAAAGCAGGTCGGCTCGCCATCAGGCACGTCACATTTCCATGTTTAAGTTTTAATTATCTCCATTCTGCCGTCCGTCAGCAATGAATGTCCAAATATTGGTTCCAGCTGTTATTAAAAAAATTACTGGACAAAGTATTTTGATGTAAATATTGAAATTCGGGTTACATCGCCAGCGTAGGAATGGAACTCAGCCGTAACTCGAGTACTCTCTGTACTTCAATTTTTGAGCATGCCAGCAAATCGTGGAAGCGCGTAAAAGAAAATTAGCTTTTGGCGGGATGTATTGTGTGTTGCTCTCAAGCATGGTGACCATTATCAATATATTAAAGAAAGCGCTGTAGAATGTTTTAATGTGCTGGTGGCTTATCACTAAAGAAAGTGTTGCGGGTGATGTAGCGCGCTACGGAGCTGTCACAACGAAGCAAGACTCAGCGGGGTGAAAGGACGGAAGGAGCGAAGGGAGGGTGGGGCGAGCGGGGCTAAGTGTTATGCGGAGGCGGGCGCTGACCTCACGGCTCACGAATTGGCTCCAGATGGGAAGTGGCAAGCGGGAGAAGCGTAAGGGAAATGGTATTGACAAGCTTGGCCCGGGCAGGCCTCGAGCAATGCCATTAGCCCGTGTTTCCAGTCACCGGGGAAGCGTCTGAGATTTCACTTCACCTCCAGGACGTGTTGACGGCAGGGAACACAATCGAGTGCCATAAAAGCAAAAAGGAAAAAAGAAACAAGAACAGTACACTCACCTCTATTTCAGGGCTTAATTTAGGACCCCTCATAATAAGTTAAAATCCACAACACACCCTGTTTTTATAACGTTTACGGTACTCAATTGTTTCAATAAGGTTTTTAAATACATTTTAAAACAAACAAACAAAAACATTTAAAAACATAAGAGAGCAGTAGCAATGGCTAAGATATTGTACACACAATATAAAAAAAAAGTGGGGGTAACAAAAACAAATTCACACTTTTTGTACTTTAACTACTTTAGCATCCTTAATTAAAACTATCGTGTGTTTACTTCAACTCGTACTTATTTTAACTTGAACTAATTGCATTTGAAGATCTGCTGTGTGTGGCTTTGCTTTCTTTCGTACTGCTGTATACATTTACTTCAACCCATGTTACCTATCCTAATTAGAATTACTTAATCTTGTGCTGATTGCCTTTAATTTCCTGTATTATTCATTTTGATATCTTTAATTTATACCGTTAGACCTTAACTTGGAATTTAACTCACTGTTAGCACAGTATGTTTATTTTAATTCTTAATATTTGCACCATTACTCAAAGTCATATTGCTTGTACCTTTATTTAAAACTGATTGTAGTGTTACTTTCTCAGTTATTGTGCCTTTATTTTATTCACATTTCCACCTGTATTTGTTAATTTTATGTCATACTACAGCACCTTGTACAATACAAGTTAATTTGACCTCAGACTGCTTGACCAAATTGTGTACAATTTGGTCATTTAGGGGCAGTTTTTGTTTTGTTTTGTTTTGTTTTGTTTTGTTAAGATGTTTCTCTGTATGCATTCCTGAAGCATTTTTGTATGATCTTTTGAGTAGAGCGCTAACTAGCGTTAGCGAGTCAATGGCGCTTTTCATTGTGTGTTAGCTTTGATATTCCGCGAACAAGGTAAACAAAGTGTGTTTGCATTTAAGTGTGAACTGCGCGTAATTTTGTTTTGTATGTTTAGATTTTACAGTTAACCTCAACTGGAGTGCAATAAACAGCTTGATACTGTAACAATGGCATTGTTAGTTTGCGTTCATGTTGCTTGGGGGACTGAGTGAGGTAGACCAAGCGTGTGCTATAATAAATACAAGCAAGCAAGTCAGTGCTTTAATTGTCCGCTCTGTATGGTCAGAGGGAATAGAACAGGGTGAAACAGATACCAGCATTGGACTCTTTTTGAGGGACTGTTCGCTGTCTGCTAAAGTGTACTCGGTCTGCTCAGGGAGGGCAGAATATATATACACTATAAAAGCTATAAAATTTATAGCTAGCTACATAGAGTAGCAGTTGTGGTCCGCACACCGTTTTTGTGGAAAAATGCACTTTCCTTACAAGTCAAAACATAAATGTAAAAAAAAAAAGTAGAAAAAAAAAAGAAGACATTTTAATGTCTCCATTTGTCAATCTGTTTTGAAAACCAGACTAAAGTAGATTGTGCCGATTCTTTGCACATCTATAGATTGAAGCAGAATTCACTGCCAATCAAACCATTTTTTAATTGAAAATTGATTCAGAATCAAATCACAAACCCAAAAATCTGAATCGAATCGAATCATGAGACAAAGATTCCCACCCTTAATTACCCGGTACATCTTATTTGATTGTTTAGGCCAGTGGTGTCCAAACTACGGCCCGGGGACCATTTGCGGTCCGCCGTCCTTTTTTTAGTGGCCCGCAACATATGCTAAAAATGGCATTTGACTCAGTTCAAATAAAATAAAAACAAAAATGCTTGGAGATGTTCAAAGTAAGAAGGGAGGGTGTCGAAAAACACAAGTGCTGTTAAATTTTATTTTAGTTAACTAAAACTAACAAAAAAACAAACAAATTCACAACAACAATTTCGCTAACGAAATAAAATAAAAACGAAGATGCTTTTAAAAAAAAAAAGAAAAGAAAAAAGAAAACTAACAAACTACATTTTATGTTTACAAAACTAATTAAAATAAAACTAACTATAATTATAGCAAAAATGTCCCTCGTTTTAGTCTTTGGTAATTAATTTAATATGAGCGTTTGGGGATTATTTTAAAAGTGATTTTTAGTAGATTTGTTTTGATATAAACCGGAATAATGACGTTGCTCCCATGGTGTTTTTTTTTAAATATTGCCCACAAGTAATACACATTAAAAAACACAAAAAACTAAAACTAATACTGAAACTAACTAAACTAAAACTAAGCATTTATTAAGGAACTAAAACTAATAAAAAAACTAACAGAACCACCCTGAAAACTAATTAAAACTGACTAAATTCATAATATTATGTGGCACTTGTGTCCTTCTGATTTACTGTATGTGGCCCTCAAATGAAAAAGTTTGGACATCCCTGGTTTAGGCCTATAGTAAGGATGTGTTTCCCTATCAGTATGTGATTAAGAAACAAAACACAAGGTAGACATTTTCACCTCATCCACTTTGCCTGTATTGAGGCACTTGTCTATCACCTCATACTGTCACATGCTGCTTGTTAGCATGGCCGTGCACGTGTTAGCTGTGAGACTCCATAAGGCGGCGGAGTCGAGGGACTTGTTACAAGGCATTGCTTTCCTTGGCGAGGAAGAGCAGCACTTCTTTCTCAACCCGTTAAAATTCACCCCACCTAATCCCCCAACGCAACCCGCCATTCATTTCTTAATCCCAACGATTCGCACCTCTACGAATAAACAAAAGTGTACGCTCGCAGTCATTCACGTTATTGATCATTCCTCATTTGATTGTGAGCATGGTGAGGGGACAAAGGATTACATGTGCAGCCTTGTCTAGTCTGAGCGGCTGATGGATTTCGCAGACGCAGCCCACTCTCCCTCCTTGGGCTTGGCTAAACGAATTAGAGAGGCCTGAGTAGCTTTGGGTTTTTACCTTGGAGCACTCTGTATGAAGCACATTACCCGGAGCCGCTGAAAGCCTAAATACCTGCCGGACGCTCGCCATAGAGCGGCTGCCATCGGGATCCCACAGAGGAGAGGGAAGCGGCGGATTGCGGCAAATTCGATTAATTGATTGAGTGGATAACTAGCGCGAGGATTGAGTTGCATGGCTCAGATAAAAATAAAGCGTGCATTACGTTTTTAAATGAGTAAAAAGAAAAAAAAATGACAGATGTTTGGCATTTCACTTTTACTACCCTGCCCGTGTATCTTACTTCTATATTTGATCTACTCTGTTTATCATTTTGAGCATGCTGGATTGGTGTGTTGTGTTGATTTACAGCCTGTCTCCCAATAAGTGCACGGAAAAAAAACAACAACATCCCTTCGCTTTAGTGTTCACGATGATACTTTAGAAATCTCCACCTGTCAGCTACCCCAAGTGCCATAAGTCCTTATAACGGCTTACCACTGCATGCTTCCTTTTCCCACCTTGTGATGTGTACACGGTTTATGATGGGTTTTCAGGACTAAGGTATAAAGTTGAAGACATTAATACTGGACACGGAATGATATGATAATACCAAATTTTTTTCACCAAAATTTTGCGTTCAACGCTTCTGTACACGATAAATGCACGGAAGAAGATACACTTTGAAAATTGACACAGTATGGTGGGGCCAAGTATTTTTGCCATTTTTCCGCATTCAAAAATCATAAAACGGTATGAAGGTGACAGAGCTGGTGTAAATTATGAATTCCCATATTGCGGGACAAGGGTGTGAACACGAGTGTTGTTCCGATACCATTTTTTGGCCCCCGATACCGATTCCGATACCTAGCTTTCCAGTATCGGCCGATACCGATACCATACCGATACCTAAGTTTTTTTTTTTCCTCAACATGAAAAAGCTGTCTTGCCATTGGTTCAGAGCATTCAAGTGCCAATAGGATATCTTAGCTCGGTATGCAGTGAACATGTCACATATCAGTGAATGTCGTGCACGAGCAAGACACAAGATGCTGCATCCAAAATCCTATATTAGTGTTGGAATTAATGGTATCAGCATGTTACTTGTGAGTACTCACCGATACCGATACCACTGTTTGAATGCGGTATCGTGCCGATACCAGTATCGGTATCAGAACAACACGAGTGAACACCTAACGCTCACTTCTACCAATTGTGTTAAGAGCAGACATGGAATATTGGTCCCAAGTATTTCTACCCTTTGAAGATAATAACATGCTGGTGTAAGGTGTTAAAGTGATAGTTTGGATTTTTTGACATGAATCTCAATTTCATCCTCACCTCCAGTGTGTGCGATCATCACTGACTTACCCCAGACAGCGTTCTGTGACACGAGTTCTGGTCCGGTGTTGGACGAGATGAAAATAGTCCAGCAAGCTGGCTAGGGTCACGGAAATAAAGCGTTTTTCTTCTAAAAACAATTAGTGTTCAAAAGAGTGATACATTTACATTACTAAACTCCTTTCTGAAAAAGTCAGACGCCATTACCACCGGCACTACTTTTCTGTTTGTTCGTATCACTGCGCGGCGCCCCGCATGCAGCTAATAGACGCGCACTAATCTACAAGTTGTTTGTCTTTTTGAAGGCGGAAGGCGCGCGGATCAGCTGTCTACAAGGCGACGCGCAGTGATACGAACGAACAGAAAAATAGTGCCCAGCGGTTATGCCATCTGACTTTTTTCAGAAAGGGGTATTGTGATGCAAATATATCACTCTTTTGAACACAAATTGTTTTTAGAAGAAAAACGCTTTATTTCCGTGACCCCAGCCAGCTTGCTGGACTATTCTCCTCTTGTCCAACACCGGACCAGAACTCGTGTCACAGAACGCTGTCTGGGGTAAGTCAGTGATGATCGCACACACTGGAGGTGAGGATGAAATAGAGATTCATGTCAAAAAATCCGAACTAACCCTTTAAGTCAAACAACTGACACTCACGTCTCCTGACTTCTTGTGTTGAAAACTGACACGGAATGCGGGGTACCAAGTTTGCTGTGAAATGACCGACGATGCTGGAACAATTCTGATAAGACAAACATTTAGGCTCGCGGGTTGCTTATCTTCTGCAAGTGTGATCGTGCGTGAATCCTAAAGGTTTTTTTGTTGTTGTTTTTTTTTTTTTTTTTTTTATCAAGATCTAGATAAGAAGACAGCAGCTCAGATAGGAAGAAAAACAACTAGTGAAACATACTGCAGATCACCACCAAGCTAACAGCACATTTTGTACATGGACATGTGTTTGTAATTATTAAATACAATTAGTTGATGTTTCTGCATGTTAAAATTTTGGAAGATTTGTCATCACAAACAAAACTAATGTTAATGTTCTGCTCTGAGAGAAACCCTGGTGCTGGAAAATTGCAGTTGACTATTATAAAAACAGAAAGTTTAAATCAACCTAAAAATAAATAAATGAATAATTAAATGATATAAATAAATAAATAAATAAATAAATAAATAAATAAATAAGCCAAAACAGCATCGAGTCTTATCAAGAGAACAGACAGGAAGTACAAACCTGCCACAATAAAAGTGAAAAGAGCACAAATAGATGGACTCAGATGCATGAAATCAGTCATAGGAAACCCGACTCACGAGCCTTTGTTTACAAAAAGTTGGCCTGACTCCAAGTCAATATCAAGCGTAAACAGGAAGTTGAAATCTACCAAAATAAAAGCAGTAAAAGTGAGCAGGTGGACCTAAATGCATTAGACCAGGAACGGAGGAGCCACATAAAAGTTTCATGTTCACAAAAATCTGGTTAATACTGGCCAGAGTTGAGCAGCAGATGATGTAATCACAGACAGGAAGTAGAAATCTACCAAAAATAAAAGCTGCGTATCTTACTCAGCCTTATTTGCCTGTGCATAGACTAAAACAAATTGGAGCAAAGTTTCTCGATATAAGTTTGCTACAGGTAAAGAGTTTGATTGCTCTATCATGGAGGTCATTTGGAAAACCAAGTATTATAAAGTGGTTTAAAGAATTATCTTAGTATTTACCTTTGGGGAAAATTACATATACCACTAAACAGGATATGTTTCAAGGAGTTTGGAGATGATTTCTTGAGTATGTTGGACATAATGACACTTCACAACTACAAGTATTAGCTGAACCTGGCACGGAATGATATCCTCACTGGAACAATGACATTGGACCGTATTGCGGGCCTTGAAAAGACGTGTGGGAGCCCTTGCATGTTATTTTCAGTTATTTCTTTTAATTCATTTTGCATTCAAAAATTTTATAAACATATTGTTTAAAAAAAATAAAAAAATAAAAACAGTCACAGCACAAACAGATGGATTCAAAAGCACAATGCCAGTCACAAAGGAGCCAAATCATTTTCACAAAAATCTGGTCCATACCAGCTGCATCTGGCGGTCCAGTCAACTCACCAAAATAAATGAAACACAAAACAACAGTCACTGAAGGCGCAAACTAAATCAACTTGTTCTCAAAAAGTTGGTCAAAGCCATCAGAAAACAGCTAAGGTGAGATTTTGTGTTTTCAGGTGCTGGTGAAGGGATGATATCATGGCGATGGGGTCTTGTTCATGTCTCTAATCCCCTCCTGAGAAATTACTAAAGAGAAGGTGTGAGCCGGTCACGGTGGATATAGAAGACAAAACGTAATGCTTGCAACAGGATTTGCAGCAGACTCTGTCATCTCTTCACCTTGCCTTTGGCATCGGACACTGGAAATGCGGGTTACCGCTACGAGATGCCAATGCAAGAAGTGCATTTCGGACTCTGGTTAATGCATCCTCACAACTTCCTGACAACATCTATGGTGTGAGGGATAGACATGTGACTACACTACCTCAAACTCATTCATATTTTACCAGGATAGGAGAGTTTCTCTGAATGATCTGAATCCTGAGACTTTGATTTGGCTCTTATTTTACTGGTGTTATACATTTGAGTCAATCTGCACTGTATTGGTTTTATTTTGGTGGGTTTCTACTTTATTTGGTGATTTGTTCCCATCTGTATGTGCAATTACGACTTTTATTTTGGTAGGTAGGTGCGTACCTTCATTTCCTGTTTGTGTTCTCTTGAGCTAGCTCACAGCTGAAACCGGAACTTCTTATAAACAAAGGATTTCAAATCGGCTTTTCTGTGACCAGAGCATTCGAGTTCATCTACTGTGCTGTAACTGCTTTTATTTTGTTAGGCTTCTATTTCCTGTTTTAGTCCATTCCCAGGACCTCTGTGAAGTATGGATCACATTTTTCCACATTAGGTATTGCCCCTGTTGAAAAACATTTTGTTAATAACAATAATAATAATAATAATAATAATAATAATAATAATAATAATAATAATAATAATAATAATAATAAATGCCTTCCTGCAAAATAATGTCTCTCCCAAGTCCTCTGACTCTCTTCCAAACAAAGTGTAAAACCATACATTTGATTGAAATGTAATATTTAAATATGTGTGTGTATATATATATATATATATATATATATATATATATATATATGTACAAAAAAAATAACACGGCACTTGCTTGGCCTCAAAAATGGTTTGTTGAACCCAATTACCTCCAACTTATATACAGTTGTGGGGTAAGTACCTGGCTTAAAGCAGGATATGTGAAGCATTTATTAACTGCTACCACTGAATACGAACACAATATTATCATTAGCATTCCTCATTTTTTTTTCATTTAATAACAGCTCATTGTTTTTCTTCTAGCTAGGAAGCATTTCAGGGGGTCAGAGACAGCACCACTACCTTCAGTTCGAATTGGAATGAGAGAAGCTAACTTTTGTGTCATCTGCATGCTCTAATATTAAAGCCAACATTCTAGTGGCAAGCTAACTGCCTGGATGCCCATTTACATTATAACTCTTGCTATGAGAGAGAGAGAGAGAGAGAGAGAGAGAGAGAGAGAGAGAGAGAGAGAGAGAGAGAGAGAGAGAGAGAGAGAGAGCAAAATGAGTTGTCCTCGCCAAGAAACCGTTCCTCTTTTGTGGCTCAACATTTAAATAACCTTTATCAGATTTGATGGTTTATAACACAATCCCCCACCCCCACCCCTCCAAAAAATATGTGTTTTGCTTCTCTTTCATAAAAGTACATTAAAATGTACAAGACAATACAATTTACCCTGGCTGGCTGGGAGCTCAACATCCCTAAACCTTTGATCCCTAGATCACCGCTGATGTGCCTCATTGTTATTTGTCTTTATGGTGCCGAGATAGTGTAATGTCCTTTTTTCCTATTCATTCTGAACCATACTCAGAATGCAATAGAGAGGATTACTCAACATTTCAGCAACCAAGGTCAATAAATCACATGAGAAAATTGCGGGTTTCTTTGTTTTTGTGTTGTGGTTAACTAACATTAGAAGCAGCGTGTTGAACGTGCGCCTCTGAGAAAACCACAAACCTCAGCCAGGCTTCATCAGTGTAACTGGTCTGGAACTGACACTGCCAACATTTAATTGTTTACTACGAGCTGCATTTTCACAACGCATCCTCCTCGTGATGTGCTAATGCTTCCTAAATTGTTTATGGGGCCGTTTAATTAGCATGTATGAAATCCCCATCAACCATCCTTTTCTTCTTGGCATGCGAACCAGCAATTATACGTTTGGCTAAAGAGATAATAGCTGTGCGGTCTTCACAACAAATTAACGCCTCACAGTCATCATACATGCTTTAATTCATCAAACAGGAGCAACTTGTAAAATGTTGTCAGTCATACCAGAGGGTGAAGCAGCATGTGGTACAGTTCCCAATGTTGCTGTTGCTGGCTTTGTTTCGGTAGGTTTTGACTTCCTGTTTTGTTCACTTGATGAGACTCACACCAGGAGGTGGTATGGACTAGCTTTTTGTGAACAAAAGGCTTTGATTTGGATCTTTTGTGGCAGAAGTCGTGCATTTGACTTCATCTGAATGTGTTGTGAGGATGTTGATTTCAATACTCTGACTGGTGTTCTGCTTTTGTTATTTTTTTTTTGGTAGTGTTTTAAGTTATTTGTATTTTTGCCTTGATTAAGCTGTCAGACAGAGCCATTATTGAATAGCATGTTGGAATTATTTTCCTGTGTCGACCAGGTTAGTCCATCTGTTTGAGCTGTGACTTGCATTATTTTGTAGTTTTGACCTCTTGTTTTTGTTCCTCTGCTAAAACTCTCATCTTGAGTCACATATTGATCAACCTTTTGTGACCAAAGGATGATTTGGATTGTCTGTGACAAAAGTTTGAGTCCATCTTTTTGTGCTCTTACTTTTCTTGTGTAGCTTTTCCCCTATTGTATACATGTTTTTTTTTTTTTATCAACGGTATGCGTCCATCTGTGCATACATCCAAGCGACACGAGTGAGCTGAGTCATGCACAAGTCTCTGTGGATGACGTCTCCAGGAGGAAGGAGTTAATGGAAATGTCAAGAGCAGCCATCGCTTGGAGCCGAAGCACTTTTTCTCAGAGGAGACGCGTCTCGTCATTCAAGCAGCATTCCCGACCCCACTCCCACACCACAAAAAAAAAAACACACACACACAAAAAGAGGAAAAAAAATGTCATTGTGACTTCTTTTGATAGGCATACAAGTCTTTCGCTGCATTTGAATTGGCTACAAATCGATAGAGAGTGTGAAGCGTTTGGGACACAATCAGCTCACTTACTGTGCGAGCTGCGATGGCAGCCCATAATAAGCACTATGACCATAAAGTCATTTTTCATTGAAATACAAATGAAATAGGGTTTTATGCTCTTGACCAGCTTTTTATGATCAAATGTCTTTCATTTGATTCTTACTGAACCACTGTTGTGCATTTCAGTCCATCTGTTTGTTACTTCACTCCTTTTATTTTGTTAGTTTCTTGCTTGCGTTTTTTTTTTTTTTTTGGGGGGGGGGGGGGGGGGTGATTCCTGTGTATTTGACTAGCTTTTTGTGAACAAATGACCTTGATTTAGATCTTCAGTGGCAAGTATCGGGCTATGTTAAGTTTCTGCCTCGTTCTTTCGCTTGAACTTGAAAACAATAAGTTCCAATCAGGTTCAAAACATTTAAACTAAATATTATTGCCATTGCTGCAATTGGCTGGCCCGAAGCTGGCTGGGATAGGCTCCAGCACCCCCACAACCCTTGTGAGGAGTAAGCGGTTGAAGGTTAAGAAGATGGAAGGATTATTGTCATTAATACATGAACCCAGCCTAGGTAAATATTAGAATATGTGCCTAAACACACACGACAACCACGTCATTGAAGCACATGCTCAGCAAAACTACCTTTTCTTCTTCTTCTTCTGCTTCTTTGTGGCACCTGACATACAATAAGGTGCATTACTCCAGGTCATCTCCATCTAGAGGCCACATGGGACTTCACTTTGATATAGGTAGATATGATGACATGGCCCTTTTGATTTGTGTGCCTATGATGGCGCTAAGCTAGGTGCAAAGGTGTTAGCGCATTTCATGTGCCTGGACTGCAAGAAAACCAAAAGAACAAAGATGTCGTCACATTGTGCTGTATAAGGCCGAGCACGACAACAGCAATTATGATAAAAGGACTGGAAATAACCTTTCACGGGTATTGTTTGATTATTTATTTATTTAATTTAAAAGTGTTTTTTTTTTATGTTCTATACTTATAGTACACATTTTGTCATTGACAGCAAATAAAACCTAATAACAAATTAGGACTTAGTTTCAGTGTTAATGCCTTTGATTGGAACATTGTCCCTGCTACTTAGTTGCTCTATACCAGGGGTGTCCAAACCTTTTCATTTGAGGGCCACATACAGAAAAGGATGCAAGGGCCACATAACGTTATTAAGAGAAATTATTAAGGCAAAAATTATACAAATAATTTATTTGTGCTTTTGCATATTTAGAAAATTGCTACAGTATATAATCCAATTTATTTGCAATGTAGGGTTATTATAGTTTTGGAATTCTTCATTTGAGTTTTTATTCGTTTTCAGGGTTGCTTAGTTTTAGTTTAGTTTGTTAGTTTCAGTATTGTTTTGTTTTTTTGTTTTTTAAACGTGTATTACTTGTGCACAATACAGTGGAACCTCTACTTACGAACGTCTCTTCATACGAAATTTTCGAGTTATGAAACGCCTCAACGGGAAAATATTGCCTCTTGTTACGAAAGAAATTTCTAGATACGAAAGGTAAAAATACATTACCGAACGCAACATACTTTCGGCTATGGCTATTTCCTACCATAGGTACCTATGAGCGTAAAAATACTAGATCGGTGTTTGTGCATCGTTCTGGCATCCCATTGGCTAAGAGGAACCTCTACCATAGGTATGAGCGTATACTAGATCGGTGTCTATACAGCGTCCTCATCATTCATCCCGCGGCCCATGAGGTGTTCCGATAGTTTTTCGTAAATGTATGAACTAACGGCCAACGAATTTGTGCAAAAATTCAAACAATTGGTGATTGATGAAGGCACAGTAAGTTTTTAATTGCGACGATACGGGCCTTTTTTTTTAAAAAGATGCCTCGCCATACCGGAAGTTTCCATGAAGTTTCAGAATTTGTTTCAAAGAATCGGCCAGAAAAAGTGTTCACCAGTCGGGCGTTTGCTCACTAAGATGATGTTTGGCTTGGACATTTCCGAAGGATTGTTTAAAAAAAAAATAAAAATAAAAATAATAATAATCCATGGATCAGTTCTTTACAAAACACCAGGCAAAAAAAAAAAAAAAAAAACACTTCTGAGAAGAGGGGAGAACATGAACCAGAGCACAAAAAACGATGAGGACAGCAGTTAAAAAGGTAAATGACAATCATTTTTATTCTTTACTCTATTCTTTGTTATTTACATTATGCACAACTCTCATTTATTGTGCAATAATCTAATTGTAACATGTATTTGTTACATGTTTTGATGCATTTTTATGCTTTATAAAACATTTACGTCTGAAATTTGGGAGGCTTGGAACGGATTAGGGCATTTACATGGAAAATGCGTCTCTACTTACAAAATTTTCTACTTAAGAACTTTCTTCCAGAACCAATTAATTTCGTAAGTAGAGGTACCACTGTATTTAAAAAAAACACCATCGGAGCGATGTCATCTTTTGGTGCTTTTCTATTGGCTGCTGCTAGATGATGTCACTTCCGTGTGACATACTTTCAAACGTCATCATTCCGGGTAATATCAAAATAAATCAATAAAAATCACATTTAAAATCATCCCCAAAAGGCTCATGCATTAAATTAACTACCAAAGATTAAAAGGAAGGACATGTTTGCTATAATTATTATAGTTAGTTTTAGTTAGTTTTGTAAACATAAAATGGTAGTTTCAGTTAATTTTTGTTTTTTAAAAAGCATTTTTGTTTTTATTTTATTTCGGTAACAATATTGTTGGATTTTAGTTTTTTCATTAGTTTTAGTGAACTAAAATAACCTTTAATGGCACCTGTTTTTCGATACCCTCTCTTCTTACTTTGACCATCTCCGAGCATTTTTGTTTTGTTTATTTTATTTAAACTGAGTCAAATGCCATTTTTAGCACATGTCGCGGGCCACTGAAAAATGGACGGCGGGCCGCAAATGGCCCCCGGGCTGCAATTTGGATACCACTGAAATAGAATATAAAGCACTAAACATGTTCTGCATAATGATTTGTCACTATGCCAGATTACTGCTTGTTAAACTGCGTATACTTCACTGGCATCATACAGCACTCGTAACTCAGATTTTGGGCAGCAAGTCAAAGTAAAAAATCAGCTGAAAAAAATCTGGAAAAAGTTGGGTCACTCTTACCTAAGGGCACCACTGTCTAACAAATTGTCACCATAATGAAGATGAACTGAATATTATTTTTCAATACATTTTCATTTGCCATGGACTTGAGTAAGTAGTAATCACTGATTATATCTTGAGCATTTTGGGCTTAATTCTGTGTGTCTCACATCTTTATGAACACATAGATGAGAAACCCAATCACAGCTGGCTGACCTTCAGGCTTTTGGACAGAGAGACCCCCACCCTACCCACCGACCCCCTCACACCCTCTGTGGCATTATTAGCGACCTGTCACGGCGATGCTTTGGAGCCTCGCGGAAGAAGTATAAGCGAGGAGAAGGAAGAGGAGGAGGTGATAGGCATCCACGACTCCTCGCCGGGAGGGAGGGGGCGGGGGGTGAAGCCCACCCAGCCAGCATTGACTGCTGCTGCACCCCGGCAGTGCGCGCTGCAACGCAGTCGGCTGGTGATTACACCCGCGTGTACCCGGATTATTTGTTATCACACTTCACCGTCATACTCATGGAAGGTAAGCCGTTTTTTCCCCTCCCCGTCTATTTGCAACCTCACCTTTTCGTGTGCATTCGTCCAATTGAATGTGTTTAAGTGTCAGTTGCACGGCTTGAGTGCAAAGCATCTTCGCCTCGTTAACTTTAATAACGACTCGGCTACAGTAAGTTGTGAAAACAGCTTCGATTGGCGCGTCAAAGCAATAAATCATCTTTTTTTTTTTAAATCTTTTTAAATGACGCGTGTCTTTTTTATGAGTTTGTTATAAGTTTCAAGATCCCTTTCTCGCGTAAAATGCGGCAGGTGTTACCTTTAGGACCCGGCGGACACTGGGAAAAAAAAAAGAGAGAGAGAGAGAGAGAAAAAAAGACGGAGCCTGCCTCAGTAATTTGGACCGCCGATTGAACTCGCTTGATTGTCTTCTGCAGTGCAATAAGATGAGCAATTGCACCGAGTCTAAACAAAAATGATGGACTTTGACGTTTAACGTGTTTTTTTTGTAACGCCAATACAAGCAACAGCATTCAAAGTGCCTCCAGTTGTGCACTTCTCATCTTACGCGCGCGCTAGAAATGCTGGAATTGTGTTACAAGTTGCAAAAAGAAGACTGAATCTGATTGCGGCTGTGGATAACTTGTTGAACGTGAGTATTTTCTGCACGTCATGGCTTTGGTACTTCATAATGATGCTGGTGATTTACGCAGGGTTAATTAATTACCCATAAATTTAACTGAACGTTTTTGTTAACGTCTGATTGATTGTCACACTTAATTTGCCAGAGATTGTGCTTTGTCACACGGGGAATCTTCTTTTCTTTCATTATGGTGCCTTTTCAGTTTTTACATGTGCCCGGGATATTTTGGAAACAGGTGTGTCCTCCTTGGAAAAATAAATCAGGGTTCTCATCAACAACCGCCCTTCCCAAAAGTTACTCAGTAGTGCCCCCTGGGACTAGAAATGTAACACTGATGATTGACAAGAAATTAGGTGCACATGCCCATCAGAACTAGCGATGTCACGATATTAAAACTGCCACAATATCACCGTCGTCATGTTCACAATATTTAAAAGAAACACATTTGTTAAATAGTGATTTTTGATTTCCATTTGTGCAGTTCTAGCACCCTCTAGTGGCTAGTTTATTAGTGCAATTTAATTTTCATTAGGGGTGTTTTGGCCTTCTATGTTTAAAATCTATGCTAATTGTCAGATAAAGAGGAACCTAATTTGCTTGTGAAGCGATCAATGTGTGCTTGCATTACCAAGTAAGTTCCTCAATATTGTTATTAGAGATTGTAGGTGGTTTATATGCATTGCTCTTATGTACAAAAGCACAATACTTTTCTTTTTTTTTCTTTTTTTAAGTATGAACTCTCTTTTTTTTACAATATTGTGATCTTTTTTTAAATATCACCAACGCCCCCACAATATTGTGATAATTATCGTATCGTGACCTTCATATTGTGATAATATCGTATCATGATGTTTAGATATTGTTACATCCCTAATCAGAACAGGACAAAACAAAAAACAAAACAAAAAAGTCTCAGACCCGTGCCCTAAATTTACAAGGAAGCAGGCCATTTTTGGATTGAAGTAGCCGTTTTGGGGTGAATTCCAGGGTTCTGATGTAGCCAACTTTGAAAGAACTCCTATGAGGGAATTCACCCAAATGAGCCCAATCGGAAGTAGATATTTCATCTAATGTGAAGCATGATGTCAGAATTTGCTGATCATTTTGAGGATTTGCCATTAAAGAAAAAAAAAAAGGCTTGAAAATAAAGAGTCCCTGATGCCAATTTCGCTGATTTAGAATTGCAAACAAAGTCTGCAATTTGGATTTGAAGCAGACATTCATGGCAAATTTCATAGTTTGACTCGTATGAAGAAATTCATTCAATTGGAAACTGGTGTCCTAGACACTGTATTAAATAAGAAAATAAAATAAGATAAAAGAGTTTTTTTCCCCTTACATCTAATGTATAGTAGGTGGTGCATACTGTCAATGTTGATCCTATTAAGAATTCCCCATGAAAAAAATCTATCATGTTTATCAGTCGATATCGTTATATATGACAAAATAAAACAAATCACTATTTTTTTTTTCAATCTTAAATGTATCTTGTTAATGCTTGCCATTCAAATTAAAATTTGTTCATAATTCTTTAGGTGGTTAAAAAAAAAAAAAAAAAAAAAAAAGATTGCTCGGAAAAGATTTTCAAAAGATTCTCTGTCGTGTATGAATATACACTCGACGTGATTTGTAGTGCACATTACTGTGCTTTTATCAGACTACAAAAACAACATCCACATTGCTGACCTTTTCGAGGCTTTCATGTCAACAGTGTCATCCGTTGGGGCTTTGGTGTTTCTCCTGTCATTTCTTCTGAGCGAACACTCATTTTCCTTTTCTGTTTCGTCAGTGCTCCGCCACTGCTGAGTAACACGACTGCAGTAGAACAAACATTAGCGCCTGTTGCTAATATGGGTGTCAAGATGAAAGTGTGTGGGGAGTGATTCTAGACTGTTTAAACTTACCCCAAGAAGCGTGGGCCCTTGCAGGTGTTGCGGATTTGCGTATTCAGGTCATTCAATGTGCGCCAGCCGCCAATATCTGTACCAGTGTCTAGGACCGTGACAATTGCTTTCGACACAAAGAGGGATGAGCAGTGAGTCTCAACTGATAAAACTTCACACAGTACTCGCAGCCCCTTCAGTGTATGTTCACACGGATGTTGTAGCTTTGCACATTCAGATGTGAAGTGACTCCAGTAACAACGTCTGGGACAGAAGAGAAAATGGCTAACAGAGTGGGCAATTGAGTCTCAGCTGTTAAACTTCGCATGCTAGTTGGGATCCTTTACAGTGCACGTTCATGTGGCCGTCACAGCTTGATGAATTTATACAGGGTGGATGGCGATGACAGAGACAATTGCGTTCAACACGGAGAAGAACGTGCAGAGTCTTTGCAGAGGTCTCGGCACAGGTGCCGTCCAGTCTCGGTTAAGAAAGCTGGCAAGTTACAGGTCGACTTCAAGCCCCCTGGAGCCGGCATTTGGGGGAAGAAAGCCAGCGTAGATGTCCAGTGTGAAAGGGTCTCCTGAGTTATTTAATGTTTGTGCTGTCTGTCTGTGTGCTTGCATGAATGTTAGATGAATGCCAGCGATGTGCTCGTCATTTTTTTTTTGCGGTCATCAGAGAGAAGTAGTGCGTGAATAATGCAGGGTGGTAGCAGGGTCCTTCACGTTTTCACCCCTTCCTTGCAAAAGGAAAGCGAGCTAATGTACGCATTTGTATTATTTTTAGTGCATACATAGATCTATCTCAGCAAGGTTACTGCTCATTCGAACAAGATGTGGAAGAGGAGGTGGCATGATGATGTGTGGGGAGGCTTCAAAAGGAGAAAGACAATCACAAACATGTGCCAGCGCAGACATGCTAGTGCCTGCCAACTGATCCCGCCGTGACTCATATTGGACGATGGGGGACGAGGGCGCCTGCTTGCTCCAACGTCCCACGGCAGCATGGCGGCGGCAGTGGCAAGGACGCGTCGATTGTCGAGCCGAGCAGGTGTTCCATACAAAAGATGAGTCACAGTTGAAATGGCTGCACAATGGAGCACTTAATTTGTTTTGAGATTGATTCAATTTGTGACACAGGTGTTTCGCTCGTTGAGATGTTTTGGCTCCCAGACTCCCCCTGTAGATGTGAAGTGGAATTGTTACATCTAGCAACAAAATCAATGTAATACAGATTTTGATCATGACAAGATCAGTTTTGGGCTAAAAATAAGGACTAGAATTTGGTTGTCTTAATGGTATTTCTTGTCACAAGGACAATTTGAACATGTTCAAAATATCAGGAGAGCATTGGGACTGTTTAGAGAACCATTAAGACTGTTTAGACTAGAGAATGTTTAGGAATGCTTCCTAAACATTCTCTAAACAGTCTTAACACGTCTTGAACTAGTCTTAAGGGTCTTCTTTATCACAAAAGACCATAAAGACTGTTTAGAGAACCACTAAGAATGTTTAGAGAACGTTTAGGAATGTTTTATGTCTCCTAACTGTTTAGAGAATGTTTAGGATTTTTCCCAAACATTCTCTAAATAGTCTTAACGGGTCTCTAAATAGCCTTAATGATCTTTCTTATCACACAAGACCATTAAGATTGTTTAACTAAACATTTCTTGACAATAATATGTTATATGTGACCTCACTAGTCTAAAAATGACATTCTGATTAATGTTGCATTTATGCAATATGAGTTATGCAGCAAAATCCAGCCGTTTTTATCCCTCTCCGGGGGTGGCCATTTTGCCACATGCTGTCGACTGAAGATGACATGACAGTTGCTCGGAGCACAGGCAACGACCAATCACAACTCACGTGTTTTCTTAAGCTGAGCTGTGATTGGTTGTTACCTGAGAGCTGAACAATTGTGATGTCATTTTTTTTTTTTTTTTTTTACTTGACAGCAAGTGGCAAAATGGCCGCTTTCTGATATCGATATAAACAGCTGGGTTTTGCTGCTTAACTCATATTCCACTAAAACAATATTAACCAGAATACCACATTTAGACTAGTGAGGCTGCACAGTACATTATTGTCAAGACATTTTTGGGAGGTTGACTTCTCCATGAAGTGGGTTAGGGTTAGCGTTATAAGTGTTATGTTTGCATAAAAATAAGGGCTAAGATTTACTGGTTCCTTATTCTGACACATAATAACCACCCATAATACTGCGGTGTCTAAAATACATCCCACTGAGTCATTGCAGGTATTCTTCAAGAGGCACTTGAAAGTGGTCAGTTCAGAGCAAAGCCCATGTCCAAAAGTTAGTTTTTAATTTTTATTTTTACCTAGCTCTTCCACCACTCTTTGATGTGCGCACACTCAAGGCTGACAACTAGGCACAGCGGACTATTGGAAATGAAGGTGCATTTTCATGGTGTTGGTCTGTAGGCATAGCTAGCTGATGCAAACGAGCAGTCCTTATGGTACATTCAGAACGAAGGTGCACCCGTCATCACTAAAATACACTGATTCTTCGTTGCGGGTTAACGTCACTGATCTGTATATATTACTGGATGGCCAAGACATTTGAAGCCGCGAGGGCGCCATATTACTACTCCCAAGAAAGAAACGTTCCTCAGTATACGATCCTATATATTTACAGTACATTTGAGACAGCACTTAGTAGAAACAGCATGATTTATGATGTTTTAAAATTTGTAAACGTACACAAGAGGCCTTCAGACATTTTACAACTTGCCTTCAATACATATGCTGAATGATGTTTACAGAAGGAAACTTGTATATTTTTTTTAATTAAAGAATTATAACTGTAATTCAAAAGATGCCTCTGCCAGATCTAAGATTGGGGTCTAAGGAACAAAATAAAAACTAATAAAAGAAAAAGGGGTGTTCAAAGCAACACATTTTTTTAAACCATTAATTCAGCCAACAGCTCGGTGTTGCAACAAGGGAAAAGGCTTACCATGTAAGCCCGCAACAGGTTTCAGCCAACCGGCAAAGTGGCTTTCCCATTCTTTTCTGTAAGTTTGTGGACAATGCTGATTATTTCTCTTTCTTGTCTATCTTGTCTATCACCTTCAATGGAATTCATTTTGCTTCGGTTTATCTCTCCTCTGTCTTCTGCTTTTGGCTCTCATTCACGTTGTTTTGGTGATTTGAGTCTTGCGCGATTTCCTCTCTGGGAGCGTCTCCTAGGGGCGGGCACTTACCATTCAGCCAATCAATGCATGGACGTCACTCGTTTCTCGCGCTTTGGCTGTTATTATGTCACGTAACAACAGATGCCTTCAGGGTTCGAAAAAAAAAAAAAAAACTCTGGCAGTTTCAGTTTCTCCGGCAATAATATGAAATGGTCAAATTATCGTACATTTGCCATTTTTTTAGGATTATTGATCGTACATCGTACAGAGGGTCAAATTATCGTACAAATACGATAATTATTATTATTACCTGGCAACACTGGTGTTTTAGGTAATGCTAACTGCTAGCGCTATCTTGGTTGACAGTTCAGCAGCTGTAAACAAGTCGAAACATCAACATCATTGCTAACAGGCACGGATTTGCACATATTTGCGCGAACTGCACTGACTTTATATGGAATTGTGTCATGAAAATAACTCAACTCATTTGTGGTATGTATGCAGCGTTACATGCTGGGGGAGGAGCAACTCATGTTCTTTCAGCCGCAGCCAAAAAATCAGAAAGACCAATGTGTGTAGTTTAATGTTATAGCTCCACAATTGTGAGCTACATAGTTCTCAGTCTTTGCAGATTTTCAGCAATTATCTTAAAAAAATGTTCATATTTGTATTTAGAAAATGTATTTAGAAAATATGTATGAATTCACTTTACAGTGTCTTTAACTAACCTCTACTTTCACTTAACATTAATGTCTACACTAATAACATAAAAAAAATAGTTTGTGGTTGAGTGAATAACTGTCCCTTCTAGCCAACATTTACTGAAACACTCGTATCTGCAGGCTTCAGCGCCAACATATTGCTGCTTAAATCATGTGGAACCCAGTGATCAGACGTGATGTCACTGGCATGCATTCAGACGAAAAAATTAATCAAAAGCATGATTTTTATTTTTTTAAACAAATGAATCCTACAAACGCATTCTGGTCATCCGGTGGAAGCCGACAGGGGGGCTTTTGGCCGCCCGCTGACTTTGAAAACAAATCCACGCTTGGAGGCTGTGTGAACCCACACACACACATACACACCCCCACACACAAGGCGGTGTTTCACTCGCTTGAAAGAAAGTGACTGAGTGAGGAAGGGAGGGGGGTGAGGTGGTCATCTAACATCCCTCCTCGCCTTGCATACTGACAGCTGCTCTAATATTGATGACTTTTTATTATAGAATCTTACCGAATCTTTTTCACCGTCAAATGACTTTTCATGAGATTGGACTTGCCACTCAGTATAAGACGTGGCGTTATTTAATGTGACAGCTCCCCACGCCAGTTATTCACGATAACTGTGACCTTGCACAATAGAATTAAACAGGACAACTGACGATAATCCATAGCATGCTCAGTCATGCAAAGGAACATGCAAGTGCTATCACATAATTAAAGTGGTCTTATCTTGAACCTGTTAGTCATGATAACCATTACTGGGCACAATAGAAATTAAGGCAATACAAGTAATACAAATTATACCTTGTAAAAAAAAGAAGAAAAAAAAGTTATTTTTGTTTTCACATATTCATTCAGTATGACATTTTTACTAGGGGTGTCATGCGATTAAAATTTACAATTGTAATTAATCGCATGTCTTCAATAGTTAATTCACAATTAATCACAATTTTTATATCTGCTCTAAATGCTAAATGTACAATAAAATGTACAATAAAATATTGTTTCTAAGCTTTCATATTCTTAACATAAAAGTGGATACAAATGTTTTATATTGATTTGTGTTGAGGTCATTTTTTTGCCACTAGATGGCATAATTGCATTTGTAAGATGTTAATGACAGCTCAGTGTATTTTACTTCTAATCTTTAACATGAAGTAACTTGTGAAACTCTGCACATTTTTAAAATTGTAAAATACAACTTGACCCCAGTCCAACAAATATATGCATTATTATTAAATTTAGTACAGTACTGATAAATTTTGAGGTGGACGTGTCTGCTGCGTTGCAACTGGAATTTTCTCAGTACAGGCTTTCTAAAGTAAGGGGGTGTCATTAATCGCATGTTAAAAAAAAAAAAAAAAAATACTGGCGTTTAACTCCAAATTAACTCATTAATTATAACACCCCGATTTCTTTATTTTTTTACATTTTCACTTTTAACATACTGAACATTTGGCATCTTCATGTGTAAATGGAGCTCTTAACGCTAACGGTATTGATTAACTCAAGTGCCAGAATTTGTGACCTGTACTGCCAGATTTATTTGTTTTGTGTTTTTCAAAAATAGTGACATAGCAAGTGGACAAAAGTGGAATTTTAACACTCACAAATGATTACACTTGGTTATGAAAATCAATCAACTCATCAAAGAATGAATGTCGTACCACTTTGCAGAACCACGTTGAATACTTGGACTCATGCGCTGACACCTGTCTTTCATCTCCCATTTCAATTTCGCATTGCCATCAAAGCAATATTCCCTTGCTTGGCTCCATTTGCTGCTGCTTATTAGCTTGCCATGTTCCCTATTAAATAAAAAATAAGATGGGGTGTTGGGATTGAGGAAGCGAAGTGCAGCCGCCACCCTGCTGCTGGTACTTAATTTGGCTGTCTTTGTAATGAAAGTCACGCGTTATGAAAGGCGGGCGTATGTAGGGGGTGCCTTCCCATGATGCCTCCTCAGATCAGAGGCTGACATTTACAACTTTTTTTTTCTTTAAAGGCTCATATTAACATATCGGTCGTCAACATCTCTTCGTGTTCGTCACCGCTTTTTGCTTTTTTTTTTTTTTGTCTCTCAGCCGTCGTCGTACTTTGCGGCCGATTGCTGCCAGGCGCCGTTAGCAGTTAGTCGTCTTGACTGATGACTTGTGATGGCTCCGCCGCCAAAAGTACAATCCCTCAAAGAGACCATTTCTGTCGCGCTATTTGACTTTAATATTTCCCCAAATGCCTCACGAGGCCGGGATGGCGGCGACGAGGCGCCAGTTTGGAAAAGCAATAAGTTAAATGCAGTGACTTGGGCAGATGGAAATAAGCCCCTTTGTATGAAAATCGCAGGGAGATTGGGCTTTGCGGCTCTCGGGCTCCACTTGAATTGTATACTCTGATTTGAAGCCAGGTTATTACAGAGGCGTACACGCGTGAATCCATGGAGGGCGAACATCAAATCAATTTGCTTTGTCAGATGTGACATCATCGGTGTATGCACGCTTGTGTGCACGTGTCTGTGTGTGTAACACATACGTATAAAGGTTTTTGTTTTTTTCAGATAAATGTTCTTAACAATAAAGTGAAAAATCTCTTACCTTGCTGATGGTTTTAGCTGCCACTTCAGCTTTTGTCAGAGCTGTCACCACTTCCTTGTGTGACACGTTTAAAAACAGCTGGTCCAGTTGGGAAAGCTACAAAATAAACTTCCCAGACCCGATCAAGTCAGCACTCCAACCAAACGCCGCCATTGAAGGATGTTTAGTGGCGGTTTTAGACACGTCACACAAAAAAGTGGTCAAGGTGTTGACAAAAGCTGAAGTGACAGCCAGAACTGTCAGCAAGGTAATAATTTATTTATTTATTTTTGGTCATTTTGTACTTGACAAACAAAAAATAGCATTTTCATGAATAAAGTGTTCAGTGGACAGGAATAAATAGGCATGGGGGAGAGTGGCTAGTTTTGAGTAGTAGAATTTTGGTCCTATTTTCATGCTCAGCGCATGTCTAAAGCGCAGTATAACTGCATGCGTGGAGGTTCCTTTCTTTTGGAATTTTGCTTGACTTTGCTTAAAATTGTGTTCCATTGTAAGATGAAACTCAGCCGACTCCTGGTCAATTGAAGCGGCTCCCCTCATTCCCATCAAAATCAGGGGGTGTCATGAGCTGGAGGTTGGAGCCCAAACCGCAGACACAAATAAAATTTTAACTATTTATTCACATTGAGAGGCGTGGAACAAACTTGACTAGACGAGAAACAAAGGGAGTTTCACAGAGAGACAGTGGTAATAATCCGCCAAAGACACACACTTCTCAAACACCTACTACAGACAGTGAATCGATCGAATTGGTTGTGACGAAGTAAAGGATTAAAGATTGACATCAGATGATGGTTACATCAGTACAAAAAAGACACTTGACCTCACGGTCATGAACTCAAATTTAACCCTGGCGTGACCCCAGACATGAGTCAAGACCCAAACATTACCCCTGCATGACCCGAGTCATGACAGGGGGGGTCGAAGTGTACACAGTGCTTGACTTTGCAGAAGCAGAAATTGTCTCGCTAGGGTCGGTGCATGACATTTCTGTGTGCAAAGTGCATTTATACAGGTAAATTGCAAGATCTCCCCTTGGGCAATTGAAACAGCTTTGCACCCTAAATCGTGCATCCGTGTGATGCACCACTAACCCAAAGACCCCGGTTAAGTTAACCATTAACAAAAAGCTGGTCCAAAGTACTTAGGCATGGTTCTTTCTACTAAATATAGTAAATGGTTCAACTCCCTATTCACCTTGATCATGCCCACATTTGACAAACTCGCCACGTTTAGTTATTTATTTTGCTGAAAATGGTTCAACTCACTGTGTAACCACACAAACCATAATATAATTTTCACATTTGACGAACATACTCCGGAACTTTTTTTTTTTTTTTTGCTATCAATGGTTCATCTTCCTTCTTAGCCACTAGGGCTGGAACAGTCCTCGATTAAGTTGAGTACCTCAGTTAAGAATGCTTGAGATATTTTTCTGCCTTGGATATATGCTAATTTTAGTGTACAGTGTTCCCTCGTTTTCTGCTGGGGTTAAGTTCCAAAAAATACCTGCAATAAATGAAATCTACAAAGTAGTTACAGTCTTATATTTTACATTTATTATAAATATTTTAAGGCTCTAAAACCTCTCATCACACAGTTTATACACTTTTCTCATCGAGGCATTTATATGTTCTTTCATTTCTCTCGTTTAAGCATTTTCAAAGTCAAACCTTCATACACTTTATTAAAAAAATAAAAAATAAAAAATACATTACCGGAGAAAACAATGCATGCAAAATTGCGAGGGAACACTCACTGTCAGGAAGATGTTGCCAAGCCAACGACAGCAACAATTGATCATGCTATGCATGACAGTACATGACGCCAATCCATTGAGAAGGTCATCCATCATTGCTTTATTTTGAATTGATCTCACCAAAGTAACGACTTGACTCATATTCTAGCATGTATTTGGGGCATTTATCGTCAGAAATGGTTGCTACCGACAGCAACAACACACTGCCATCCTGAAATTACGCTCAATCTCTAATTAAGGGCACTATAAAAACAACTTGATTTCACTGACATTGTATTGTACGGCGCCTGTTGCCAGCGTTTAGTGGCAGCTCAAGCCTTAGCAACTAGCATTAGTGCTAGCAGCGCTCCGGTGCTCCGTATAGGCTAGTGAGAGCGGTCTGACTACTTTTCACAGGCTGGATATACACATTTACTTTTGATACTGACAGCTTGATACAGTTGCCGTTCTTGCTGATGACTTTTTAACGAACCAAGCTTACTCAAATGTGCAATTTCAATCATTAAAATCGCTACTGTGGTTCTGACGTCACTTCGTCTCATTGACCAACATCGATGGGGAGAGATTTGTCTATAGTCAGTTGAAATTTAAGTAAAAAAAAAAAAGTGTTATCTGAAGATAAAAACTGTTGGTCATTCAATATGAAGTGGAAATGTTTTTTTGTTTTTTTTGTCTCTTGTCTTTAAAATTGTTCTTTATTAACTCTTTTACTGCCACACGTTATTAAAAAAAAACACTTTAATATGACAAAGGCTTTGATAATTTACATTATCCTTGAAAACATTCTGTTTCATCAAATTTCATACAAATTGAGACCATTGAAAAGAGTAGATAGTGAGGGTTTTTGATTCCACAACTCATTGACCAGGCAGCACGTGCTGCACTGAAGACGGTGAACTGCCATTGTTAAAATAAATAAATAAATAAAACAAACAAACAAACAAAAAAAAGACGTAGTTGACATTATTTAACATTTATGGCAGCATACATCGTGATTTTACTCATCGTTATTAAACGTTTTTGGCGGTCAAAGAGTTAACAAGCTGTAGCCCTATAAGCTAGCCTCAGCATCATATAAACCAAATATTTTCTCATCTGTCCTCAGGACAACGCCGCCCGTGGGCCCAAACACCAGCGCGGGGTGCTCAGACCGCCACGTCTGACAGCCTCTCTGTACGTCGCATCTGACTGCTGACCGACCAACCCGTCCACACTCTTGTTGGTCACATCTCCAGTGACCACAAGGAGGCTAATCACGCAAAGGATGCTGCGGCGGTTAACAACCTTGCGGCTCGCCTAAATCATCCTGACACGCCTTTTTTTGTGACTATTTAAACGAAGAAAAAGAAGAGGGTGCTCTACCTCAAAGATGATCTTGAGCATCCTGCTTGCCCTGCATGCCGTCTATGGCGGGGTGGCCTACGCCATGCAACATTACCCCGCGGCCTGGGGACACTACGACGTGTGCAAGTCACAGATCTACACAGAGGAAGGCCTGGCGTGGGACTACATGGCCTGTCAGCCCGAAGCCACCGACATGACAAAGTATCTTCGGGTGGCCCTCGATCCGCCCAACATCACGTGCGGGGATCCGCCGGAAACCTACTGCGCTCTGGTAAGTGACGAACTCCCACGCCGCCCTGATGGAGACGAATGAGGATGCCGGCGTGGCGGGTCAGGGGTACAGCAGGCGAAGAATTGTTTCCCGTGACGGAGATTAATGAACACGCTGAAGCCCTCAAGCGCAAATGGGCAGATGCATACGAGTTACACAAACCCAGGAAATACAGTCAACCCACGCCGATTCACTAATCGCACATTTTTTTCAACACAGCCTTACTCACAAGCATTTGATGAGCGAGTCAAGCATACAGTCATCCAAACGTTCTGAGGAGCCATGTTGGTGTAGGAGTACAGTATAGTGAACAGCAGTGTGATGAAAGATTCCAGTAGAGGTCAGACAGGCAGGTAAAGCTCCTTGTAGGGTTCATGCCCGAGAGCACAGGATGAGAAATAAAAAAAAATAAAAAAAAAGATGATGCAAAGAAAGGTCTGGATCACTATTAGCAGTGGCGGAAGTTACCAGCTGATCAGTTGGTAACTGAAGATAAAGCGTCGTTTGCAATACCATTCAAAAGTGACCTGTTGGTTTTAAATCACACTTTTTCCCAACAAAGATGGCGTTGATCAGAAATAGTCTAGACTGCACTCAAATGTTGAGTGCATTTGAAAATAAAACCAAAACTAAATAGCAATTAGTAATATTAATACAACAAACATGTAAGCAATATAAAAATACTTTTGAGGCATGCACGTTGATGGCTTCATAACAAAGCTCTCCAATGAAGTGGAACGGAGTCTTTTAGCACTGTAACGTAGCGTTAAGACATCGTTGCCACATTTACTATTCAGCCATAAAATCGCTGTGTTACAGGCCAAGCCTGGCCCTTTAAGTTCTGTAGTGCCGCACTTTGGCGCTGGAGGGCGGTGTTGTTTAGGAAAGAGAAGGAGAGCGGAAGACCTTGCGTGTGTCGTTGAGGAGTGCTAAAATAAAAGTTTGTGTGAAACGACGAAAACGAGAGTCTGCCTGCTCACCCCGGGTTTTCACCGGATGCGGTTGCGGTGCGGTTGCGGTGCGGTTGCGGTGCGGTCCGGCGACGCAAGCAATTAGATTCCATTCATTCGAATGGTGCAGTTTACACCGCTTGCGGGTGCGTTGCGTGTCGACTGCGGAAGGCCTGCGGCGTGCCGCAAGCCTTCCGCAAGGATAGACCTATTTTCTATTTTTGCCGGACGCCACAGCGGTAGGCCTCCGGCAAATGGCAAGCTAGCACAAAACACATCGAGCGGGACAGGAAGACCGAGGCAGTTTCAAAATAAATTTCCGGTTACCTTTCAGAATAAAACACTCGCCAGCTCCTATTTCGCAAGTTTTTCAGCAAAACGTGACGTGGGCGTCGCCGGGCCATGTGCTCATTCACGGTTTAGACACCAGCGAACATGGACGAGGAGAGGTTTATATTGGAGGTGGAAAACCACAAAATAATATATGACACGGCACATCCTTTTTATAAGGACTGTAATGTATTGTGAGTTTGATGTTCGCGATTGCTTGTTGTGCCCGTCTCGCTTGCCGTACTGAGCGGCAGCCGGACGCGGAAGACAGAAATAAAGAGCACTGACCCGACTCTCGTTATTAATATACTTTACAAGGACAACCAAAAAAAAGGATGCTGCATGGAATCTCATAGCAGAAGAAGAAGAAAAGGTTAAATCAAAAGAAGTCCACCTCTCGTTGTGAAATGCCACATGATCGCGGTCCCGCGAGACACGTTGGGAAGTGGGCGGCGACGGAGCTGCCGGACCGCAGCTGTGCGGAGCCAGTGTGGATTGACAAAAAAATTGACCCGTCCGGAGCACGCAGTCAAGACGCACCGCACCGCAACCGCACCGCAACCGCATCCGGTGAAAACCCGGGGTAAGTCGCCATACCATCGGTTAGGAGGTCCCTGGGCAGGAGAAGAGGACTTAAAAGCTGTAACCAACGTGGGGACGTTTTATCACACAGTGTGTGCTAAATGAACGTCCACGTTAGCACTTAGCTACGCTAACCATCCAAATAACTTACAGTGGCTGAGATGACTGTCCCTCGCCGTCAGAAGGATTCAACAAAAGGTGCTTCCATCTCAACTGCCGTGAGAGGCAAGGTCTGTCTTGCATATTTTAGATTGAACATTATTCGCTTTAGTGTTCCCAAACCTTCGAAGTCCGATGTCGGTTAGCCATGAGAGCATATTGTGTACAGCTGGTGCTGACGACACGTCTGACCCGGATTAATGCTACTGCGCATGTGCGTCTAGTAAGAGCAGGCAGGAGGACGGGCGGCAGGCAGTCAAACGAGCGGTTGAGGCAGTTTTGAAAAAGAAAACAAATATAAGGCTGATATTTATTATGTAAAACTGACTAGTCGACTATTTAAATTAGCCGTTGACGGTTTTGGTCGTCGACGTAGTCACGACTAGTCGACTAATCTTGGCAGCCCTAATTAATAGTAAAGACTCAGTGAGTTTATGACGGTGTGAATTTTTTTGATAGTATGATTCGGAATAAAGTGTGCTTGGGGACGCTGCTAGAAGTGTTCAGTACTTGTCGTGAACAGAAGGCCTACTTTTCCGTCTGTGGGCCACTTTTTTCATGGCTAAGCTAACCAACTAAGGTAGCCAGACGTCCGGGTTTAGGGTTAACAGTCCTAATTTTCAGTTATGTGTCAGGCGTCATGCACAACCCTAAACCGGACGCTGGTTTGTCCGCCTTTTCAGCCGCGTTGAGTTTATGTAACACAACATTAGCCCCGCCGGCCCGCCCCCGTCCCATGTTTCTCAACTGGTCTGGGACTGGCCAATGTGAGAAAATCTCATATGTCATTGGTTCAATAAATGTAAACATAGCTCCACGTCTGATTACGTCATTTCTAGGGATGTGCTCAAAAAATCGATACGGCAATATATCGTTGCGGGCCTCATTGCAATACACGTATCGATACGCAGGCGTCAGAATCGATATTGCTTGTGAACTTTGAATAGGCAGTTAACGTTTGCCTTTGCAGCTTGCATTGTACCTAAAAAAATAAAAACCAGCAGCGTCTTTGAAGTTAATTGCCTTCAATTAATGCAAAAACAGCTCACCAGTGATTGGACACTGTGTCTTGCGAAGAAAAAATTAAAGCAGAGGAAGAATATCAACATTTATTTACTTATAAACTTAACATGGCACGTGTCTCAGTGTACCAATTTTCCTATATTTTGTTTTAAAAAACGAAATAAAATGTCTTATGTGGGATACATATGTATCGCAACACGTATCGTATCGTGGCCCCTGTATCGTGATACGTATCGTATCGTGAGGTTGCCGGCAATACCCAGCCCTCGTCATTTCCTCCCTGACTGTTGTAGCGCTAGCAAAAATGCCAAAACGCCAATGCCAATTAATATTTAATGGACAAAAGAGCACAACTTCCTGGCCAAAAGAAGTCAAGACACGTTTAAAAGTTTAATAACTATACACTTTTGTCACACAAATATGCAAAAATATACAGCATGATAGCAACACAAGCAGAGAAAGTTAGAATGGTAATAATTCTAAATCTTTCCATGGTATTTCTAATTCGACTTACTAACATGCTAACAGTTGGTATGCAAACACACAGCAAGACAGCAAATTGAGTAGAGAAGGTAGGATGATATCACATCTTGCTATGTACTATTTCTAATAAGAATTGCTAACATGCTAACAGGGGCTATGCTAATATAGAGCCAAATTAGTAAATATCCATCCATCCATCCATTTTCTTGACCGCTTATTCCTCACAAGGGTCACGGGGGCTGCTGGCGCCTATCTCAGCTGGCTCTGGGCAGTAGGCGAGGGACACCCTGGACTGGTTGCCAACCAATCGCAGGGCACACAGAGACGAACAACCATCCACACTCACACGCACACCTAGGGACAATTCGGAGCGCCCAATTAACCTGCCATGCATGTCTTTGGAATGTGGGTGGAGACCGGAGTACCCGGAGAAGACCCACACGGGCACGGGGAGAACATGCAAACTCCACCCAGGAAGGTCCGAGCCTGGACTCGAACCGGAGACCTCAGAACTGGGAAGCGGACGTGCTAACCACTCGACTACCGCCCAAATTAGTAAATATTTATTTCCCATTACAACTTGGACCTAACAAAATGGAATCGTTTTAATTCTAAAACTAGCAAACATGCAGACAGCATTCTTCTAACCACTTGTGTGGTCCCATGATGTGGGTTTTTATTTTCCTCTTTGTCATCACAGATAAAACCTAAAAAGCCGTGTGATGAAGCAGTGTACTGCTGCGCATTACAGGGCGCATCGCTAATAAAGTGCTTGACCTTAAGAGAGTCTCTTTAGTTATTTAGTGGCTATTGTCGACGGCGGAGCCACAGGTTGCGTTTATCTGCACTCCCAATCAAAGACGGCATCGGCGTCAGGGAGCGCAGAGGCGCTTAAAACACGCTCCGAGCGAAGCCCCGCTGAGAGCTCCCACTTGTAAATATTTACCAATTAAAAGCATTTAAAAAGCAGCACGTTGGCGCTGGTGGCTCCAGATGGCGCTGAGACGTTTAATGCCACCGTCGGATAGAGCGAGGGAGAGAGAAGGGACGTGCTGAGCTTTACATCAAAACAAACGGCAGACAAAAATTAAGTAGCTCCGAGCTTTAGCGGGGATAGACGAGGCAGCTTGTGGTGCTGCATAATGATCAAGACACAGTGGAAGTCCTGTCAAGGGAACAAGATCACAAAGTGGAAACCTACCAAAATAAAAGCTGTAACAGCACAAACAGATGGCCTCCAATGCATAACACCAGTCCCGGAAGAACCCACATAAAGTTCTTTAGTGGCCCTTGGTTGAGAGTTCAAGTACAAATGTACCAAATTAAAGTAGCAGCACAAACTGTTGGGACACAAAAAAACAGTTGGGCTAGTAAGTTAAAAGGCAGCAGGAACAAAAAAGTAGGAACCTACGAAAATAAAACCAAACAGATGAACTCAAATATTATTGACACCTGTCGTAGCAGATCCAAATCAGTCATTTGCTCATAAAAAAAGACTGAGCTATGAGGCCAAGAGCAAAATGCAGATGCAGCCCATGACTTGCTTTCCCTCTCTTAATGATTCGTCATGTGTTGTCAGAGAATCTTGGATGGATTCATCACCCTGCCTTGTCTTTACTTCCATACCAACTTGTCCTTTTTTTTTTTTTTTTGTGCGCGTATGTGTCTGGTTCTTGAAATAGTCATGAGTTATGGGAAGGGCTGTTTAATAATGCAATAATGCTGATCTCAAACAAATGAGGCTTTCAAACAGACAACTTTTTCAATGCAATGGAGACTTTTTGGTGTCAGTTCGCCACTAATTTCCTCTCAATGGCTTAGACTGACGAATGACTGCTCCTCACGGACTCAATGTTGAGAAGGTTTACAAAAGCTGAAGATGACTTGAAAAATTATTCTTAGAAGATTTTTTTGGCCACAGTATACTGAAGCTTTTTGTTTTGTTTTGTTTTTGTTAAAAGACTTTTCTGTCTTTTGCTGAGTGCTGACAGAAACAAGCACTTATTTTTGGAAGATTAATTTTCTTTTTCTTTTTTAGAAAATCCACATGGGTTACATTTGGTCAGATAATTTTTCTACAAATAAATTTATTCTTGTCAGATTACGTTTTTTATGTTTTGTTTTGTTTTGTTTGGTGGGCAAAAAATGCACTACCCAGCCTAGCTCACCCAGCAGAGCGGCCCACGCCAGCCGCATTCCAGGAACCAAACCACCAAACCACCATTTTGCGTATTGACAGCAGTTTCATTGTAGCCACAATACAGCATTATCATGTAGCCTTGACTGTTACAACAAATGTCCAAACAGAATTAGAGCCAGACAATATTTAGATTCAAACGGGAACAGCAATACATGTTATCAATGCAGGTGTATAAACAAGAGTTAGCCTTGGGAATGTCAGCAAGTAATCATATACAACTCCAGCTTTGGGTAATTAGTGACGTTGTTGTTGTGATGTTGTGAATTACTGTTGTCTCTCAAGCGCCGCCAATTCTTTAGCTCTTTTCAGGATTCGTGTTTTTTGTTGACCAGAGTTATCTTTAATTTGAATAAAAATTCGGCAGTCTTTTGTCCACATGCTTTCGATAAGTCCATTCCTGAAGAAGTGGCTCAATGTGCGCAGGATCAACAGTTAATCCCAAATCTCTGAGTTGAAGTGTCACTTGCTGTTTCACAGTCTCGTTCCCTGAAGATTGGTCAGAATCTTCCGTGCTCGTGCTAGCCGCAGCTCTCAAAGGGCCACGGTGCGGCTTGATCTTGATACCGGTGACTATCACGTCGTTGATACGAAGATTTTGTTCCAAATCATCCACTTTTTGTTCCAAGGCAACAATGCGTCAATCTTTTTCCTGTGTCTCTGTCTTCAATTTCTGTATTTCCTGAAGGAGTGGCTCAATGCTCTTCTTCATTTCAAGTAATTCGGCGACCATTCCACTGAGTTTTTTAAGAGAAGATTTTATCTCCTAATTCTCGTCAGCTCTTTTTCCGCCAAGCATTCTGCAACAATGTAGTTAAAAATCCTAATGCAAAAATCAACAAGTAGTTAGATTCACGAGCGAGTGCAGGAGCAAGTACAGATGCGTCCTTGACTGTGAAGCTTTAACTTACCTTTAGCTTATTCCGCAAAAAATAAAATTGTTCATTCAAAACCAATATGCCGTATTGATTGGAAAACAGATTGGCTTTGGTCAATTTGGTGTTTATTTACTCAAACATCGCCATAGCTGATTGCTGGTTTCATGTTATTTTTATTTATTCATTTGTTGTTGTGACAGCTGATTTTCTCATTATGCGATCATTAAAGGGTATATTATCTTATTTTAGTGGTGAGAATGGTAGTAATGTCGTGAGTCAGTCCACCAAATCCACATAGACAGTGCTGCAGTCAATAATGGCAAGGAGGGATGACTCCCTGATATCTGAGAGAAGTATCAGGTTGGTGTTTGATAAAAGGGCAAATGAGGATACGAGCCTCTCACTTGTGGAGATCCGTCGGCGGAGATAAACCAAGGAGCGGCAGCTTTGAGTTAGGCGCCGCCGGCCTACGCGTTTCTGCGTCGGGCGCTTCTCTTCCGGCGTCTTTTGTGTGTAGCTGGGTGGATCCTTGTAATGCCGCTGAACTTTATTCCATTCTCTAAGAGTGGATGAAAGAGCGGAGGCTGCCAGTTGGGCACACAGTCCCCCCACGGAGGCTTAGGGATGGAAACACGAGATGAGAGCCGCCGCTAAGCTGCTGGGAGACTGGCACGTATTTATTGTTTATCTACTTGGAGAATGGCTTTTATCTGCTTTTTGCAAATCAACTCTTCACTCTCTTAAGGTTGATTGTTTTCTGCGTCAGCTCACCTCAGTGGGGGCGGGGTCTCGTGCTGGTGATGAGAAGTGTTTACGTGGTCGCAGATATTTATCGGCTCACTTTGATGTCTCCCGCCTCAAAAGAAAGGAGACATATTTCCTCGGGGATTAAGCAGAGACCAAAATAACGTTAATCAGGTGGCCAGAGGCGGCCGTCCAAATAAATGTTGATCCGCGTCTGCTGGGAGCATCAATAAGCAGCAACTGTTTACTGCGAGGTGATAAGTTGTCCACAAATGCTTTGATTTAAGCAATTTGTGCAATCAAGATAGAAAGTTGGTAAAATATTCCTTTAGTGGTAGAGCACATTATTAAAAAAGAAAGAAAAAAAAAAGAAAGAACTTTTCTCTTGCAAGAAGACTGACGTTGACAACTTAGTTCATGAAAACATATTGCTTTTTTATTCTTGTAGGAAAAACTGCTTTTTTGTCAAATAATGGATGGATGGGATGGGTGATTCTTAGAAATATACATCATCATTGTCCTTTTTGGGAATATATATATATATATATATATATATATATATATATATATATATATATATATATATATATATATATATATATATATTAGGGGTGTTAAAAAAATCGATTCAGCAATATATCGCGATACTAAAGTACGCAATTCTCGAATCAATTCAATAGGCAGCCGAATCAATTTTTTAACATCCATTTTGGGTGGAAAAATATTAAACAGAACGTCTAACTTTCACACCGTAGGCATGGAAGAATGTTATATTAATGGAACATTAAGCCTTAATATTTTATTTCAATGCTGTTCTAGCATGAAAAACGTTACAACCTGTGGCTCACAGTTATAAAACTGAAGTTTCAGATCAATAAATAAGACAATTTCATACAAATCTTACAGTGTACATGTACAAGTTTACTGAATGGTATTTTCTAAATTTGAGTAAAAAAAAAAAATTGAGATATTGATATATTTGAATTCTGCACTTAATTCCCTTTAACACATTCATTGCCAGACCAGCAAAAAAAATATGCATCATTTGACGTCTTTTTCCGTCAATGGCAGTGAATGAGTTAAAATGATGTATAATACACGGCTGTAGCTCAAAATTGACAAAGTTACAACAGTTTTAATGGTGGAAGGTTGAAATCGCGAATTTTGAGAAAAAGGGCTTGTACCTTAGGAAATATATATGAACCTGAAATTTTCAGGAACTGTTAAAATATCAATGGGAAGTCAATTCCAATAGCAGGCAAGGCCATCGTCCGAGATTTGAACCCTTTAAACGTTTTGGAAGTTTGACATCTCAAGAGATGAAATCAGCCTCAACTTTGAAGATCACCGTCAGCATACAATTCATTTGCTGAGGCTTTGGTTATTTTATGTTGCTCCTTGTGGTATTTTCTTACTTAAATAAGGTCATATTACCACGGTGGCAAATTTGATTTAATAATTTTGTTTCAATTAAAAGATTCCTATTTGCCATTTGATGTGGCCTGTGAAAAGTGCTTTCTTGATAACTTATCATGGATGTGATGTCTCAAATGGTTTTGGTCACATGAAGACAATGAAAATGTTTTTTGTCTGTTTGTTTGTTTGTTTGTTTGTTTTGTTTTGTCCCAACACCCACCCCATGCAATACACGAGGGACACTAAACTATTTTATTAACAAGTCAATATAGCCTGTGTGAATTTTGGGGCGGGGACTCTTTTGAGAGGACCATTTTTCATCTTCAAGTTAAATATTTCATAGCTCATTTTTATGTTCATGTCATCCCATTTAGATATTATATATTATATTATAGATATTATGTACTGTGAATGTATCATCATTGTACAAAGATATATCAATGTGATCTGCTAAAAAGTGCTCATCAAATTCACACACACACACACAAAAAAAAAAAAATGGAACCCCATCCAACTGTTATTCTTCTGACGATGGGGTCACATTTACTCCAGAATGTCACACTTTTAAGTGCTAGCTAAAATCAGTGAGCGATGTCCCCCGTTCAAAGAGGCAAGACAAGGCGAGAATCATTCAACCGTGCGTTTTTTTTGTTTTTTTTTGAAGACGGGGAATAGTTGGAGCGTTTAGCGTGCCGTCACCCCGCCGCCCTTGACTCTGCCGTGAACTGGCGCTGCCCGGCGCATCATCGCCGCACCGCTGCCCGCTGAGACACCGCGGTGACACGTGACATGTCCCCCGACGCCAACAGGGGGAGGCAAAGGGAACCATCATTTACGCTTTCACTCGCCTGCCACCGCTTTTGTCTGCCGCCCCGCTTTTTAATTTCCCCGTGCCTTGTTTTCTGTCAACTGATGATGCATAATATCCCGGCCTCGGGTTGGGCGCCGTGGATGAGGTGAGCAGCTTGACAGGAGATATGTCGCCATTATTCGCGGGTACGCGTGACAGGTTAATTCTTGGCGGGTTGTAAATACAAAGATGGATGAATTATGCATGGCGATAGCAGAGAGGGAAAAGTGATGATTATGTTTGTGTGCTTTCTGGACTGTTCAACACACTCTGCTGTGCTCCACTTGCATGGATTTTACTTTTTAAAGTGCCTCTGTGGATTTCTATTTTGCTAATTGGCGTCACTGTAATTTTCTTGTTGCACAAACAAAAAAAGAGTAGTTAACAATGGGTAAATATCTGATTTGCATGTGTAATGTCTAGCTGTTTACCCCACAGTCAAGTTTTGCATTCAGTCACTCGTATAGTAATTAATTACGATGAATGAATGACGTGAACAATTGCAGTGAATCACATCATATCTCATAACATCGTAATTGAAGTGAATCATATAATAACTGCAGTGCCTTGTAGCACAATTGGGTTGAATCACATCATACTGCATTGTAATTGAAATGGAATTTGAGTGAATCCTGTCATAACTGGACTCAATTGTAATTGTATTAAAGTGAATATATGCACTGTAAATTAGGGCTGGGTTTTAAAAAAATCAAATAATCAATATCGAATTGATTTTCCTTTTTATAAAATCATGAATCGGTTATTTTAATAATCTCTTGTTCCCATAAATTCATAAGAAATATAATTATAAAGGCCATTTTTTGTATCTTACTGTTTACTGAAATTTGTTAACATGAATTGAAAAGTATTATTGTCTTACATTTGTGAAATAACCTGATATATTGGACTTTAAGACAATTCAGAATCTTTTTCATTTATATTTACAATTATTGAAATACAAAACATTCTCATGTCTTTCTTGTTGATGTGAATTTTTGTGAACACTTCAGTGATTATAACACGTCTTACGTTCATGAATATACAAACATCATTTAAGTAGTTACTGCTATTGCAAAATTCAATTTGGAATTCAAGGTTTGTGGAGTTTTTAATCATGTTTTTAATCATTGATAGTTAAGATGAATTGATGTTCCATAGTTAATCAATATCGGCTTGAATTGAAGTGAACAAAAAACAAAAAAATCAAAATCACATCGAACTGAACTCTTGTGAATCGAAACTAGTGTTGTTCCGATACCGATACTGGTATCGGCAGAGGTGCCGATACTGCATTAAAACAGTGGTATCGGTATCGGTGACTACTCACAAGTAACATGCCAATACCATTAATTCCAACCCTAATATAGGATTTTGGATGCAGCATCTTGTGTCTTGCTCGTGCATGACATTCACTGGTATGTGACATGTTCACTGCATGCCCATCTAAGATATCCTATTGGCACTTGAATGCTCTGAACCAATAGCAGGACAGCTTTTTCATGTTGAGGAAAAAAAAAAATTAAGTATCGGTATAGTATTGGTATCGGCCGATACTGCAAAGCTGGGTATCGGTATCGGGGGCCAAAAAACGGCATCGGAACAACACTAATCGAAATCAAATCGATTGAGAAAATTAGAATCGATACCCGCTGTAAATTGAGTGAATAGTCTCGTAATTTGAGTGGCAACGAATCATAATTTAATTGGAGTGAATCATATTGTCTTTTATGCATTGTATCATAATTGGAGTCAATCATTGCTTAGCCTAACAAGCGAATCGTATCATATCAAAATTTCATCATGTTAAGAGTGAATCATCACAATTTGTGAGAATCATATTTTGTTGAGTAAATGGTATTGTATTGCATCGTAATTCAAGTGATTGGTATCATAGTTTCAGTCAGTCGTGTCATAGTGGAGTGAATCATATCGTAGTTGTAGTGAGTGGTAGGGGTGTTAAAAAAAAATCGATTCGGCGATATATCGCGATACTACATCGCTCGATTCTCGAATCGATTCAATAATCGGCAGAATCGATATTTTTTATTTTTTTATTTTATTTTATTTTTTTATTTTTTTTAGGATTCACACCTTGAGCATGGAAGAATGTTATATGAACGGAACATTAAGCCTTAATATTTTATTTTAATGCTGTTCAAACATGAAACAGATTACAACCTCTATAAGACTGAAATTTCAGATAAATAAATAATACATTTTCATATAAATCTTACACTCTACAAGCTTACTGATTAGTATTTTCTAAATTTGAATGAAAAAAAATCGCAACAATCGACTTATAAATTCGTATCGTGATTAATCGGTATCGAATCGAATCGTGACCTGTGAATCGTGATGCGAATCGAATCGTCAGGTACTAGGCAATTCACACCCCTAGTGAGTGGTATCAAAACCACAAAAAAATAACCTTCACTCCTTTATTTGTTGTTTTTGCATTTGAATTTATTACTGTGCAGATTCTCCGTTAACAAACTCAACATCTTTTCCACCTGTGTAAGGCTTGAATTTTCCATCAAGCAAACAAAAGACATTCTACCGACGTTCCCTGATGTGTGCAATTATTCAAAAGCAATCCTCTTACTTCACCATATGACTCTCGTTTGCCGCAAAACACTCGCATCGTCTGGCGGGGAAAAAGCCTGGCACGAGTGCGTCACGGCTCAATTGTGCTTCTCACACTTGGCTAATTTGACATTTCAGTGATGAGACAGACGTTCCTCGACAGTGGCTATTATTCACGCACTTCAATCACAGCGTGGTGCGTTTGTGATACTTTAAAAATGAATCCCTGACCTTCCCCGTGCTGCTTATAGTTCAGTTTGAATGGCACATTAGGACTTTATAAAAAAAATAAATAAATAAAAATCCTTCGTACATGATCAACTAAGGGGAAAATGAACTGTCAACCCATCCATTAACTGATCAGAAAAGTGTTTTTAGCTTTATCTTTCTACAATAAATTATCTTTCTACAATGATCGATCATTTTTGTCACTACACCGATAGCAATACAATATCAAAACTGAAAATGACGACACTATTAAAACATTAAGGCTTGCACTATTGCTCATCTTTAGTCTCTGTGGCTCGCTTGTATACCAGGTAGCATGCAGGCTAACCCATACAGCATTTCGAGATGTCTCCCGTAAGGACTATTTACGACGCTTTACAACACAAAGTGTGCAATAACTGACCCAGATTCTACCGTAGGCCACAATTCACCTCGAGAGTTGACTTACTGTAAAGTATAACAATGCAGACTCACTGTAATGTAATGAGGTCAAAAGTAAATTGTTCATCCTGTCGGATTAAAAGTTACTTAGTTACTTTAAAATGCATCAATAATCTTTTTGTTTCACGTTGTTTCATGTTTTTACGAACGCGCACTATCGTGCCGGCATATGAAGGTATTTGTTCTAGTTGATCCACTGCACGCGCTCATCCTCCTTTTTTCCTAATCAGTTAATTACTTGAATAATTTAAAATGGTAATGAAAATAACCCCAACATTTTGACATGAAAAAATATTTTGAATGTCATCCCCAAACATTTATTAAATGCTTTACTTTAATGCATGTAGTTATGTTTATTGCTCAAACACAACCTGTGCTATCTTTAACATCCACTCTCAGCGACAGAATCATCTGCGGTCAAAATTAATAGTGCGATTAATGCGCTAATTTTTTTGCGATTAATTAATTCATTCACTCCCAGTGACAAGTATACTTGCCAATTAGAATTTTTCAGAGTGGGGATAGATGGGGAAGAATCTGATTATGCTCCACTGTAAATGTCAAACTTGGAAACAACTTTACTGATGTCCAACCACCGGTAGATGACATCATTTCTCCATTTTATACGAAATAAACACAGTTTCAGAGTCCATGGGAGAAATGGCTGTATTTTGGCAAACCTACATTTTTCTATTGTCAATTATAAAAGAACGGGACGGGGCAAAAAGTATTCTATTCTATTCTGTCATTTGGTAGATTCGGCTTTTATATAATTATTGAACGTAATATCGTGTGGGTATTGAAAATTTTGCAATTTTTTAAAATGGCTGGTAGTGAAAGAATTAATTAGTTAATGCTTTAACTTTGACAGCACTAATTTGGACACAACCGTAGACAAACGGGTGCAGCTGTGACGATTTATGCCTACGCCCTCCACTGGTGCAGCACATTAAAGTTGATTTCATGGAATTGCCGTAAATAGGTGAAATTCTGGTGTCAGAGAGCCAACATAAGAGATTTGGTTGCTTTTGTTTTTCCACTGTAAAGGTAAGCATGGCCAAACGTGAAAGTTCACATATACGTTTTTTTGTCAACTCGTCTCAAATGTCAACATCCTTGTTGTTTTTGTGATGGTGTTGAGGGGGGTCAAGCAGGACAACGTTTTAGATGTTGCTATTCACTATGATGTATTTTTCCCAGAGAAAAAAAAAATGCTGCAACGCTGGAAAGGTTTGAAGCCAGAAACGGTGGCAGGATGACAGGCAACTGTTGGGAGCTCGCTCTCCCCCTCAGCCATCACGTTGTCAAGCCACATCGATCTGAGAAAGACCAAAAAGTGTGTGCGTATGTGTGCGCGCGCGCATGCACAGGCCAGGAAAGAACAGGAGAACTGGCTTTTTTTTTTTATGCCGTGATTTTTATATAATGCTGAATAAAAGGCTGACATTTGAGCGCTGCTTTATTCGGCAAGCCGGCTGGCATTTGAAATTAATAGACGGTTCTAATCACTATGCAGATTGACATGGTGAGCTAGCACAATAGCTGCGCTATTTCCCACTCTCATTCTCAATTTCAATCTCTTTGACGGCAACAACCGCAATGATTCTCTGGCCTTTGTGAAAGTAATCGCGCCAATAAAAAACAAAAACAAAAAAAAACAATGTGATAGATAATCCAATGGGTGTGACATGCAAATAGCAAAAGAACTCATTTCTAGACAAAGTATATTTTTTTGCTGAAAATCCAAAAATGGGACTCCCCCCTTCTCCCCAAGCTTGACAGTGGTGAACTTGTCACCTCCGTCTACATGAGCGGCGCACGAGCATGCGGCGCCGCTTTGGTGCTACTTAGTGCTTTGAGTCTCCGGAGACGCGACAGCTGTTCGCCGACATCCCCGAAAGCAATGTCGTGCAAAAGAAACCAGACTTAAATTGACAGCTATGCAGAATTGTTTTCACCCACGGTAAAACGGAGTGTCATACGGTGGACGTTATCCATGCTAAAACATTTTTACAAGCACTTTGCATGACACAGAAACATATCATGAGTTTTGAGAGGAATCTATGTTGATCCAATCAGTATCAAATACAACCACATGACGGGACGATCAGGTAGTCACCATGGCAACAACAGAGACGTCTGTGTCCTATATACACTCAAACAAATTTTGACTTGTGTTAATGATATTGTGATATTAAAACTGCCACAATATTGTCGCGGTCATGTTCACAATACTTAAAGGGAACACATCTGTTAAAAAAAAGTCAGGTTGATTTCCATTTGTGCAGTTCTAGCACCCTCTGGTGGCTACTTTATTAGTGCAATTTAATTTTCATCAGGGATGTTTTGGCCTTCTGTGTTTAAAATCTGTGCTAATTGTCAGATGAAGGAGAACGTAATATGCTTGTGGAGCAAGTCAATATGTGGAGGAACTCAATGTGTGCGTGCATTAACAAGTAAGTGCCTCAATATTGTTATTGTTGTTTACATTCATTCCTGTTATGTACAAAAGCACAATATTGTGACCTTTTTTAAATATCACCAACAACCCCCCCACAAATATCATGATAATTATCGTATCGTGACCTTCATATCATGATAATATCGTATCATGTTTGGATATCGTTACATCCCTACTTAAAATAAGGCTACCGTTCACACGACAGGCAAATGCGACCTAAATCGGATTTTTTTTTGTTGCCAAAATGCTACCTGTATCTGACTTTTTTTATGTCATTGTGAACGACTCAATTTAGATTAGTTTCATATCTGACGTGGGTCGCTTTCATATGTGGTCCTAGATCAGATACATATCCGATTTTTTGCAATGCGACCTCAGTATGAACGACTAGGTTGCATGTATCCGACCTCTACGTCATCAAAAGTCCAATATGCAGTCCGTGCAGGCGTATTACTTGGGAGACGTACATGAATTGGCAAAGTTGTTTTGAGTAACAGTTGTGACTTTATATTTGACTTTAATTTAATCTCACTTGAAACATGAAGCATAAAGTTGACATTTGGTGTAATGTTCGTAATTTTGCCACACAGACGGTTCATTTATTAGGCGTGCAAATGACATGATGTTATCGTTAGTAGACGTCGCCGTGAAATAGATAGCTCGAAAAGGTTTGCCTCATTTTCACCAGATATTATTTCTAACTCCTCCCACATTACTCCTCTGTATATATGAAATGAGTCCCGATGACAGACTCCTAAAAGTTGACACGCTGGACTAGGGGTGGGCGATATGGTAAAAATGTCATATCACAATTCTTTAAAAATAAATTCACCATCTCGATTTTATCGCGATTTTTATTTATTTATTTTTTTAACATATTTTTAGACAAATCTTCACATTTCTGAACATTTTTGTAAAATTTAAATAGTTTAATGTAACTTGGTGCTTTGTGCATGAATAAAATGAGCATGAACAGACCATCATCATGGAAAATACAAGAAGTCTCAGTGACTTTTACCAGTATGTTATTTTTAACCAGAACTGTTAGTGCTGTGTTACTACCGTATTGCTGCTGTGTTACTGCCGTGTCACAGGCACTCTTTGGAAAGAAAAGCTAAGGTATATTATTAAACCTTTCTAAACTCTTTCCGTGTACCGTATTTCTTTGTAAATATCTCATGCTTCAATGTGGGTGCATGCGGCTTATAGTCAGGTGCGGGTTATGTATGTACAATATGCTTTTTCCTTTAGAAAAGTACTGGATGTGGCTTATAATCAGGTGTGCTCTATAGTCCGGAAATTACGGTAATATGTAATGTGAACGATTACACAACAAAAATCGGATTTCACCAACAATGAACATTAAGACCTGCAGTGTGAACGTAGCCCAAGTCATCCTCTGTTAAACATGTCATTCAATTCTACCCCCCGAAATGAAATTATTAATGTTATTTGCTTTAGTTGTCCAGATTTTCTGAAAAACTAAAAAAAAAAAAAAAAACATATTATATTATTTTAGGAGGGTGACAACATGAATGAAAGGTTTTTGTTGTTTTTACCAAGCGCTTTGCCTTATGATCACATGAATGAATTTGAAGAACAGCACATTACTGGTCTTGACCAGTCTCGACAGAAAATCCCGAGTCCAGCCAGTCCAAAACAGAGACCAGGCCAATAGGTTAAGGAGTCGAGTCCAAACCGAAGGCAAAATCAAGACCTTCAAAATGTGGTCACGAGCGTTCCAACATCATTTTTAACTTCAGTTTGACCATAAAGCCTCTATCCCACTGAAGGGTGAATATTTGCAACGACTGTGAATGTTGATTTCATGTCAGAGTTCGGAATGGTTCATTCAAGTTCGCTAAATGTTCATTCGCCAAGAGTCTTAATGGTCTTTGTTGTTGCGAGGAAATTTTGAAAATTAAAACTCTAGATGAACGTTTAGCGAGCATTTAGCGATTGTTTGCAAAACTTGAAGAGACCCTGATGAGCCCTGCACATTCACTACCTTCGACAACAATATTCGCCTCTCAATGTGATACAAACTGATGTATGGAATGGCTGGATGTCACCTTTAAAAGTTATTATATATTTAGTGTTTTGCTATGAACCCGGACTGACTAGTCACTAAGCCACACGGTTTATCGAGTGCATCGCGACGAGATCTAGCAAAGGGAATTACAGAGCTGCTCGTTAGAGTAGCATTGAAGCGTCTTATTAAATCCCAACATCAGAGAGACGCTAATCCTGCCCCCCCCCCCCCCCCCCCCCCCCCCACACACACACACACACACACACATATACAGAGTGATACTCACATTCATAAAGAAGTTTGCCCGTACACACAAATGTTAGTGCCACTATGATCATGATAAGCGGTGTTAAATGCAGCCCAGTGGGACTGTGCCACACGAGACAGATAATGAGGCCAGGTGTTAATTAACGCGCAGCGCTATTTCCCTTTTGTCTGCACCCACACCACCATTTGGATTCATGGGGCAGCGGCGGGGTTTTTCTTATTTGGCTAGGCGTCGACTTCAAAGGAGCAGACTTGGAAGCGGTGGCGTCCTCAAAGGGACTGCCTCAGCGAGGGCTACATTCACGTTTAAAAAAAAAAAAAAAAAAAAAGGGCATAGTGCTTGATGTGCGGCAAATGGAAAACATGAACATGCCGCGAGATGTGTGTGTTTTTTGTTGTTATTTTTTGATTAAAACGTCAACGCCAATAGCAAGTTACGGATGTCACCTCTGCACCCGACACTTGATGCTTGTCTTTTCATGTTGCATTTGTTTACACTAGTGAGGCCCAAACGTTATAAACATTAAAGCATTAGCGTGACTTTATTTTGAAGATACATTCTTTGATGTATAGGATGGACTACATCAAAGCCGGCATCGTGTATTTAATTTCTAAGTTCAAAACACAATATGTCAGCATATCATGCCAAACATTAGTATACAGTATGTTATGAGAACCCATAGGGTAATTTATTCACTGTTTAGGTTCTTTTGGGGCTTTTTTGGGACAAATGACAAACACTTTTACACTCATGGATGCCAAGGTTTGGTGCAATAGCCTATGCTGACATGTCATGCTAAGCGTTAGCATATCTCATGAGACTTCCTTTTTCATGTTGCTCTCAAGATTCTCGTATAACAAATTACAAACCAAGACTATAAATAAATAAATATTCAACGTAAAATGTGACTAAACCTGACAACACATAATATGGTGTAACGCAAGTTGGAGGCCATCTATAGTGTGATGGGAGCCATAGTATTCCCCGACATTTCACACTCGCAACTGCAACACTCTTGAAGCCAAGCCATGTGTTTAATTTACCCGCAATGCCCGCTGGAGCGTACCTGTTTATGATTTTTAAAGCTGAATGTGTGTGGGAGAGTGAGATAGATGTGAAAACAGAGCTATTATGCATGTTTTCGTACAGGAGATGTTGACAAAGAACTAATATCAAACATTTATTGAGTGTCAGTATGTGACACCCCCAACTTCTGAGCTGGGCCCTGCGGGGGAGCTTCATTCCACTCTGCTTAACCGCAACTAACAATTATTTTGATAATGGATTAATCTGCCTACTATCTTGTTTAAGTTATTTCCATGCCGTAATATAAATTAATTCTATTAATTCCATCCACCCATTTTTATTTGAATTTTCAAGAAGTGCGAAAATAAAACTGAATGAAAAAGCTAGAAATTCGAAAAAGGCCCAAAATTTGCAAAAACGTTTTTACGTCTAGAGGGGGTGGTTTTTGAAGCGTATCGAATAAAGGAAAATGTGAATTTTGGCTATGGAAACAGGTTTTGCGAATAACCGCTGACAAGACCGGATACATGTCACACGTTTTAACCGGATATTACGTCACACATATGTTTGTAGTCCCAAAGCAATGGCAGACGATAAAGTAAGGTATATTTGGGGGGATGATGAAACAGAAATGAAATATTAGATATAGATATGAAATATTAATGTAATTGTAGATGGAAAACAGCAAGAAACGCAACAGTTTATCAAGAATTACAAAAGCAAACTCATACGACGTCAACGCACGGCACAGTCGCTTCCTGTTCTTCTTCTTCTTTTAAATTACTGGTGGTGGGGGGGATCACATCTCGACTGTTTACCACCACCTACAGAGGCGGAGTCCCCTCGCAACAGGCACAAAAGAAGAACAGATGGAAACAAGCATAAGTCGCATATCCATTTTGTGAATTTTCACAAAATTCGCTTTAGAATTTCAAAATTGTTTTCCATGTCTCCCTATTCCCAACGCAGGTGAGGATCGTTATCAGGCTTTCCAGAGCTTGCTGATGAGCTATCATTGGAGTCAGCTGCGTTGGAATAGCAAGACATGGAAAATAGGCTGGATTGTGTGCCCTGAGGACCAGGGTTGAGAAACACTGCTCTAGAAGTCTGATCTGTGTGGATGTCATCCATTTTGGAGTTGCGTTTTGGAGTGAGGGGTAAATGGCGCTCACCTTTTCAACTGATTAGGAGTTTATTGTGCGTACTGATTGCCACTTTGTGATTTCATCAAGTGGGGCGTCATCCATTCTCTGTTTCTGTTGTCCAGGGATCAATTCCCGTTTGGAGGGATATAATAGAGAGAGAGAGAGAGAGGCGCCACTTTTCCAAGTCCTTGTGGTGTACGGTTGACAGCAGAAGTGTGGCAGGGTGTAAGCTCAGGTGTCATGTGGCAGGTCGGGAGGTGTTAGGCCGAACGGGACTACGGGCTGATTAATCCAGCAACACCTCTGATTTCACATCCATATGGACCTTTTCATTTTGTCTTATAGCTCTGTGGTGATTTTGCAAAAAGTTACGCTCAATTTAACAGTTATACAAGCATAAAAATAAAGAACCGTTGATACATAAGCACATTTTGTTACAGCTTTAAAGGGCCCTAAATGCAAAACTCTTCCGAACAAGAAATATGTTTTATGTGCGCTCACATGTCTAAATATGGCATGGAATAAGGATTAAACGGATTTCATCCATCCCAACACATTGCCATTTTGTCCTATACTGCCCCCAATATCGACATCACGCCTGCCCTCGGGCTCGCATTGCGAAAATGTGAACGTCATGGCTCACCTGTTTTCTGAATTTGGTCACAAGAGGACTATGAAGGTTCTCCTGTAGGTCATTTATTGACAGATTCATGATCTTTATTGTTGCCTGGTTGTGCTGTAAGCAATCATTCTGGTCAGCTCCGCAGGAAATGAATTGGGACGTGGGCAGGAGACCTGCAGTGTCATAAATAATTTGGCACTTCGGCGGGAAGGCCGCTGCTGTACACAATGTGGGTTTTTAGACGCACGTAAGGGTTGACACGGCTCTGGAATCTCTTGACAATTTCTGTGGCTTGCTGAAGTGTCTTTTGAGGTTATTCGGTGAGGTAGTTTTATTAAGTATGTTGTTTAAAAAAAATGAGTGTATCGAGTGCTGTAGATTAATTACCCCCGGGATGACATGATGATTCTAACCGGTAGTTTGTTTCTGAGAGGGGGCATCAATCAGCAAAAGCCCAAATGAATTTGATAAAAGATTATCTCTGAGTTCTTACAATTTGAAAACATTTTCAACAAAAATGTCAGATTACTTTAACCTTCTTATTATGTTGTGCATTAAATACTACTGAACGCAGAAAATTGAATTTCGAATCGATACTGCCACCTGTGGCCGAAATATGAAAATGTATTTTCCCTTCACGTACACAATGCACACATGACGTCAGTCTGAAAACTGTTGGCCAGAGGCTTGCAGGAGCTCCCATTTTAAACAGCTAAGGTGGGCATCTACTCATTCAAAAAATGTTTCAGTCATAAATGGTCAAATAAAACGGTTATTGTGAAGATAGTTTTTGGCTACTTGTTACACAGTGCAGCTTGGGCACATAATTATGGATGGAAAACTGACTTTTTAATTGCTTGAATACAAATAGACATATGAGGATTAGTTTTGAAATCAAAAGTCAAGGAAAGTAGTTTGTTCAATTATAGTATTTACCTTAAAGCAACACAAAGGAACTTTCAGTTTATTTTGATTATGGCAGTGCTATATGGACAAAAACAATAATGTTATTTGCGAAGGAAGAGCGTTTCCCATGAGGACAAACACATTGCGTTGTTTTTTAGCTCACGGCAACGAGTGAAAGCCGGCCCAATGTTGATCCTTGACTCTGGTTTTATCCGGGTAGCTTCCCTTTTTCTTTTTTGTCTCCTCTGAAAAAAAAACTCAATTGTTTTGCAGCTTCTGCCAGGAAAGCAGTAATTGTGTGTCAACATTCATTGACTTCCATCTTTTTTAATGAGTGGGGAAAATGGGAAGTGACGTATGCCATAAGCAGTCAGCACATTTGTAGTTTTTGTGTGGCAGTGTTCCTATCATACTCCTCAAAGTTGCTTCGTGCCAGTAAAAAATATACAGACCCCCTCAGGCCAGTACCATACAACTAGTTTTAAGTCGATGTTTCATCCGAAGAGTTATGAAAATATTTGATTAAGATTGAAAAGTTCCTTAGTGCTACTTTAAAAGGGATTTGCATGTTTTTGCAAGTCACATGAAGCACATCAAATAATATGCCAGGCCATCCGTAAGCCTTGAGACTCCCGTAGGCTAAAAGGAGGGCGCGAATGTCAAATTTCTTGGTTGAACATGCAGTGCATGCAGTGCAGTGCAGACTCATGAGCGTTGTCGATGTACCAAAGAAACAAACGTAACAGAAGTGTTAAGGGTGATGTTTGGAGTTGTTGTCTGTCGAAATCTCAAAATGTGTCAGAGAAATGGATTGTTTGCAGACTCGGCCCTAATTCTTCAAGAGGGAAGCGTCACACAAAGGTGAATTTATCTCCGCAGCTGTTAAGATATGTCAGTAACTGTCATTTTTATGTCCATCTTATCCATCTGGTTATTAATTGTTTTCAAGAAAATGAGTTAATAAATACAAACATTACGCCGCAATTAGTAGAGAACAGACACTTGTGTTTTTCATGTGGAAAACATTTTATAGTTTTGTACCATATTTCTTACACTAATGTTGAAGGAAATGTAATACGGGTGGGAATAATAATTAATTGATCGTTAGGCATTCTGTTGTTGCAGATCTGTATCTTTTGATTCTTTGTCTGTCCTTAGATGATAATTTGCTGTCAAGAGAACATGATGTGAGTCATTTGGTCTAATATCTATCCATTTTACTTGAACTTACTTTACCCCACCTCCTGTTATTTGAAAATCCTCGAAAATGTTGTTTTTTAAAGGAAACTTCTGAATACTGTACAATACTGCTAATGGGCTGTATTGGTTTCTTTTCTTTTTGTGTTTTTGATGATTAAACTGTGCATCGCTATAAATTGTGAAAACAAAAAAATGTATTTCAGAAGTTTATTTCAAAAAGTGAAACGAGTCTGCTGAACCATGAGTATGCTGGGGTTAACTCTATATCACATTCAATACCTATTATATATGAAACCACCTGTTAGGCATTCACAGAGGCTCAAATTATGTATGTGTATGAACTACAAAAAACAAATTCATATAGCCCGATGTTCACTGCTTTTCTTGACCTGCCCTTGTTAGCACTATTGGAATACTTGGGTAAATTTGCACATCGTTTCCATTCACCTTGAGCTGATCACTTATTTTAAGTAAACTCTACTTTTCAATATCACAATTCGTTTTCATTTCATATTTGATGATTAAACTGATTGGCCAGCAGCCAATTAGATCAACTCCGTAAATCCACACCAACTGACATTTTGTGCAATCACTCCCCCTTGCTAATGATCGGACCCTCACTGCCATCGTACACATCACCATCGCTGTGTTCAGTGAACCAGCTGCTGAGCGATTGTGAGACTGCAATCGGTTGAGGTTAATAATGTCTCACACTACGCAGCACCCTAAAGGCACGGTCTTCCGTTTTCACTCAGGAAAATGCACTATATAAATACAGGATGTATGCCCATGAACTCCTTCTCAATCTACACCTCTGGGCTTCTGTTAATGTGTGGTGGTGATTTTTTCTGTGGACAGACAGTTGTTTTTTACCCTTCCAGAATCGCAGAGCAGGGGGTGGCGGTGGGCGGGAAAATTTGTCACCTGCATAATTTGACAGCACGCACGAATTTTTTTTTTCACTCACTCACTCACTCACTCACTCACTCACTCACTCACTCACTCACTCACTCACTCACTCACTCACACATGTAAGCTTGTGTGAAAAGTAATTGAAAGGTAATACTCACTAGCTGATTTTGTTTTTGCAATAACCCTTTTATCAATTAGTTTGTCTAATGAGAAAATTATGTTATGTAGCAGTTATCATCAAATGAAATATTAAACCAAAACACCCCGATAAAAATCAAAGTGATCCAATGAAATCATGTGATAGTCATAAAATGTTCCACAGCAGCTATATTATTATCCATGGAGAAGGGTGAGGTGATATTTTTCATCTCCGGTGCTGTTGCCCTGACTGCAGGTGAAGGATCAAGCTGAGGGGGCTTATTGTTTTCCAATAGGTGGCCCACGGCACAGCACTGAAGCCCCCCGAGTCTCCAATGACCACCAACCCTATCGATCGCCCAGAAGGCGGTGTTTTCGTTGTTAAATAACCACCGCAGGAAATCCGATGGAAGGTGCTGACCTTCTTTTCCGTGTCCGAGCCATCAGAAGGAATTCCAGCGTGGTGAGCGTTTTGTAGCCTAGAGTAAATAGTGTCACTTACTGTTGGATGAGAAAAGTGCCTCTGCTTTATTGAGCGTTATTAATGAAGGAAGGGACGTTTGTGAAAGGAACGAATCCCCTGCTGATGCTGAACGGGGCCTGCTTGGATAGACTGATCGCTTCCCCGAAGGCCCAAAGTGGAGGTGGGCGACGAAAGGATGATTATGGATTGAATTTATGACCGCTTCCCCCGTTTCTTCTGGCAGCGTAGCGATGCAAATGTCTCCCTTATTTACTTATTTGCGCCTCGCTGTTTGGTGAGGAAATTGCTAGTCGTTAGCTGCAGATGTGTCGGGCTCAGGGAGAACAACAAATGAAAGAAGCAGGAGAAAGACCTTGGGGAAATCACAGGTTCTGAAAAACGTTCAAATATAAGACTAAAAAAAAAAAAAAAAAAAAATCTTTCGATTCCATGTGGCAAGCTTAAGGCTAGCTAGCTGCCTGGGCAAAAAGCTAAGAGAGCAGTTCTTAGAAAGTTCTTTTCTCCCAAAAAAGTTGTTTGACACCATCTATGGCTGAATGTTATCAAGCCAGGAATAGGAATTCAGACTTAAAAAAAAAAAAAAAGTTCATAGATGTACTAAAATGCATGACACTGGTCGTAGAAGAGCCAACCCGAAGTTGTTCACCAAAAGTTGGCCATGTCTGGTTGAGTATTACCAGGGCAAGATGGATGGTAGAAATACAATAAATAAAGATGCCTGCATGCCTGATGATCAGCAACAACACAGATGGACTGAATTGCACCATCCCGGTCAAATAAAATACTTTGCTAACAAAAAGTTGGACAATTATGACTGAATGAGAGTCAAAAACAAAAACAGAATGTAGAAACTTGCCAAAATAAAACCAAAAGCAGCACAAACAGATTGTCTAAAATGCTCAACACCTGTCAAAATACATTTGAATCAAAGTCACTTCTTCACAAAAGGTTGAACAATACTGGCCCTGGCAGACTGAAACGGGAAACCAAAAACCTATCAAAATTAAAAAACAAAAAACAAAAAAAACAACAAAAAACCAGCAACAACATAAACAGATTATTCAGCCTGGCTCTGATTTATCATCCTGACATCCTCCATAACACGCTCTCTGTTTTCTGCCTCCTTGGTCTCTGTGCTTGTGCGTTGGCGTCTCAAGGAGAGAACACTTTTAGCAGCTTCCTTGGAAACCCGGCAAGCGGAAAAGGTCTCCTTTTACATTCCTCCCGCTCCCGTCTCGGCGGCGTCACCCTTATTAGCCTCCTAATTGGATTACGCCACGCGCCTTTGAGTCAGCTCGCCCCGCAATCTTGCCGCGACGTGGCTTTGTTATTGACTTCCATCTGAAGAGCAAGTGGCTGATGATAGCGTGGGGAGGCTACAAAAGGAAGTAAGAATGAAGTGAGGAGATCTGTATCAGCAACACGGGGGTGGGGTCATGTATCGAACCGCCTTTGAGCATGAAATAGAGCATCAAAAAAACTCTTGAGATGAATGAAGGGAGACAAAAGCAGCAAGTGACTAAGATAAAATGTGCCAAAAAATGTGCACAAAAACTTCTCAAGATCTCAATTCAGGCTAAAAAGTCCAGACAGTGGTGTCGACTGCTAACGTTTGCTAAGTTCTAACACTAACCACTAGCTAGCAACTCTTCCAAGACTGGATTATGGCTCAATTGTGACTCGGGTGGCCAGGCGTCCTGATTTAGGCAGAACAGCCCTAATTTTCAGTGATGTGTCCTGCGTCCTGCGCAACCCTAAGCAGGACACTGGTGTGACCTCCATTTTAAAGAAAAAGAGCGGCAGTTAAGTTTGTGACCCAACATCAGCCCCACGCCACTTTTGTCACAACTGGTCTGTGATTGGCCAAGAGTGGCTTCAGTTAAAAATCTCGTTCATCATTGGTTCAATAAATGTCACGTGGGAACGGAAAAGCATAAAAGCAAGAGGTGTGTCATCATTGAGGACATTTTTTCTTTGTTATTTCCTTTTTGAAATAAGTTGTGTTTTGTTTCACATTGCACTTTTACAGAAGCATGTCACTGCTTAGTGGTTTAAAACATGGTACTGTAAACTAAATACATTTTCAAAAGGTTTGACTTTTTATTGATATTTTTACCATTTAGTTACACAAACATGATCTATAAGCCTAACCTGGCAATAGCCAGATAGATAATTGCGCTTCACTCAAGTGAGTTCTCCGCAATATCCATCTGGTACCTCTCCACGGTAATTTGCTCGGGAAAGACGTGACATTCTGTACAATAATTAGAGCTGATTGGACGATGCGACATTCTACACGTTTGTTTTAACCAATCACGGCCACGGGTGACAATTTCGTCTTCGTTCTTGTCGAAGGGGGGGAAAGCGCGAACATCTTACCAGCTAGAAATGCACGAAGCGCCTCTCGTATGTTCAACATTCAACAAGAAAACAGTGAGTAATTCTGTAAGAACAGAATTAATCACAGCGTCCATTCGTCCATGTTGGGTTTGTTTGTTAACTCCTGCATCGGCGCTGGCTTCCTGGTTTCGTCACAGTTGCATATCCCGCCCCCAAACACAATGTCGCTCTGTGATTGGTCCCAACCACCAGTGGTATAAGATGTATTCTCCGGAGTTTATTAACCAACAAATACCGCGAGAATCCATCTTGCGAGAGCAAGGTTACTATAAAATATGCAAAATTTATTGTTAATGAAAATGCACCGCGAGTCTGATGTGAACATTATTGCCTCGATTTCCTCTGGGGTTAGGTTCCAAAAAATACCCAAAATAAGTGAAATCCGTGAAGTAGCTAGCTTTATGTTTTACGTTTATTATAAATTATTTAAGGCTCTAAAACCTCTCACCCACACAGTTTATACACTTTTCTCATCGAGACATTTACATTTACAAAAAAAAAAAAAAAAAATGCGTGCAGAATTGTATACAAAAAAAATCCGCAAAACAGCGAGGCCGTGAAAACTGAAGCGTGTTATAACGAGGAAGCACTTATTTATTTTTTTTATTTTAAATATCGCCTCCTTTTTGACCTTATGAAAGTGGCCACCCTTGTTGTGAAAAAAATGGGAAGGTCAAGGCAGCAGTGTAGACTGCAACCATTAGCTGCTAACTCTAACCGCTAGCTTGCTTGCTATCTACCCTTTTGGCTAGTTTATGTAAAATTAGCACAAAATCTTAGAAGATTATCACAATATTTCAACTCAACTCGGGGAAAAAATGATGGCCACAATGTGCCACGGTTTTGTGAAAAACTAAAACTTAGTGGGCTATTGGCTGCCAACATCAGAGGAGTAAAAGGAGGAAGTGCTTCTGTGGATTTTTAGAGAAACTCCTCAACATTTCAGAACCAAATTATTGCTGTGTTTGGGCACATTTTTCATTAACATAAGCTTTCATACATGCGACAAACACATTTCTGGGTTTTAATCCCCCAAGACGGCCAAAAATACACGCCCCTCTGTGGCTGTGAGGTTGTGCAGACTGAGACAACTTGTGAGACAACTGAGAACCAGCCTGGATCCTGTGACATGAAACATGAGTCATCAATAGATGAGTGGGGTTTTTTTTAGTCTCAAATTTGCTTAATTTTAGAGTGGTTAACTTCACGTATACAACTGTAAAGAATCTTAAAATAGCTGTTAAATATAGTATAGTATAGTTAAGAAGGGATAAATGACTTTAATCCTTTAAATATGATCAACATTTTTTAGATCTTTTGAGCACCACAAAGGATTAAATAAAAGTCATTTCAAGTTGAAGATTGGAAGACAAAAGCGAGTGGTGCTGTAAAAAAATAAAATAAAATAAATAAATAAATAAAGTAGCAGCAAGTGCTTATCAGTATTCTTTGCGGTGATCCTCGCCGCCCATGTCAATCTCGCTCATTGAGAGCGAGCGAGCGATAAGCGTCTGGGCGTCTCTGAAATGATTGTTCTCACCTTTAGATAATTCCAGCGTGTAGGGTGTCAGATGATTGCTGATTATCGAGCTGCTTTACAGTGGATGTGAATCTCATCAGCACTTAACCTCATTGTTCCGGGGCGGGGCAGGGGTGAGCAGAATGTCAATGGGAGTGCGCCTTCTGATCTCTCCCGAACAAACACACACGCACACACGCATTCGAGCACTGGGTCTTTCTCATAGACATTCTCGCACCACACACAAATAGACTGATTGTGTCTGGATGGATGACTGTGGTACACTCAGCAGACTAGGGGGCTCCATGAAAAATACATGTGACCCCCTGTGTTTTATGAGAAACAACTCATTTGGATTCCAGTCCTATATCAGGACTGGAATACCACACAGGAATATCAATTACAGCAGCAATTTGGGTGGTGGCGGCGGAATGGTAGTATGTGAGGATCTGCAGTGACATCTTAATGAGCCGCTCTATGTATCCACTGTGCGCGCTTTCTCAAGTACACGTGGAGCTGAATGTGATATAAGTGCTTTAGTGAACACTGGCGGAATGAAGACAACGCTTGGTTTTTAATGGTGGGAAGTGGGGAACCAAGAATTGCAATGTTAATTTCATGTTACATAAACATATCCCACGTATATGAATCTTACTTACCGTATTTTTCGGATTATACGTCGCTCCGGGTTATAAATCGAACCAGCCAAAAAATGCATAATTAAGAAGGAAAAAACATACATAAGTCGCACTGGAGTATAAGTCGCATTTTTGGGGGAAATTTATTTGGTAAAATCCAACACCAAAAACATACATGTCATCTTGAAAGGCAATTTAAAATAAAAATAAAATAGAGAACAACAGGCTGAATAAGCGTACGGTATACTAACGTTACATGACTGACATGCCTGGTAATGTCAGTAACGACGTAACATATTAAGAGTTTGTCGTGAGCAGTGACGGGAGTCGGAGGCGGAGTGTTGAAGCACGGAGCCAAAGGCTGGCGTTTTATTGACATCAGCTTCTGAGGTCTTAACAGCAACTCCCCACTCAGCTAGAAGCTAACAGGCTAACTCCCCTTTTCTACATAACAAAACCTTCCCACCCGGAACGATCCCTTCGTCCCAACGTTCCGTGGGTGAATTATGTTCCCATCACTACAAGTTATTCATATAACTCTAGCATAAAGAACATGCTAACAAGTTTATCAAACTATCAGTTTCATTCCAAATCACTAAATCCAATGAAATCTTCATCCTCGGTGTCACTTTTAAACAACTCCCCCAACTCGGGAGGTAGACGATGCAATGTTGAACTTATCAACACAGGCCTAGAGTGCCCTCTTGCGGTTTAGTGTGAAAATAACGTGAAATTATATAATAATGTGTTAATTTCACACATAAGTCGCACCAGAGTATAAGTCGCACCCCCGGCCAAACTATGAAAAAAACTGCGACTTATAATCCGAAAAATACAGTATTTATTTTTTGTCCATAGCAGAAGTCTGGCAATTGGTTTGAGTTGCATGAACTGACTGGATCGCACATTTTTGGTTGTCTTTACAGGAGAACCCTTACATGTGCAACAACGAATGTGACGCAAGCACTGAAGAGTTGGCTCATCCGCCCGAGTTGATGTTTGACTTCGAGGGTCGCAACCCCACTACCTTCTGGCAGTCCACTTCCTGGAAGAAATACCCCAAGCCGCTGCAGGTCAACATCACGCTGTCGTGGAACAAGACCATCGAGCTGACCGACGACATTGTGCTCACCTTCGAGTCGGGCCGACCGGAGCAGATGGTCCTGGAGAAGTCGCTGGACTACGGCCGGACTTGGACGCCATACCAGTTCTATGCCACCGACTGTTTGGACGGCTTCACCATGGAGCCAAAGACGGTGGGCGACCTGACACAGCGCACCTTGCTGGACATCATCTGCACAGAGGACTACTCTCGGGGCTACGTGTGGAAGAACGACAAGACGGTTCGCTTTGAGATCAAGGACCGCTTTGCCCTGTTCGCTGGGCCTCGCCTGCACAACATGGCCTCCTTGTACGGTCAGCTGGATACCACCAAGAACCTGAGGGACTTCTTCACCATAACCGACTTGAGGATTAAGCTGCTGAAGCCGGCTACTGGTGCCACCATGGTGGACGAAAACAACCTGTCCAGATACTTCTATGCCATCTCTGACATCAAAGTGCAGGGAAGGTAAGAATGTATTTTTTTTTAACTTTTTTTTTTTTTTTTTACCCTAAATAGATTTAGCCTCATTTTAAGTGTGCAGGAGGTCCTTAGATTACAACCAAATTCTATTCCAATGGGGTATATGCCACAGAGGAGGCGGGACTTCTGACCTCCGTAAGTCACACACCTACGCTGTTTACGGTTACTGTTGCGATATAATGGGCTGTGTCCCAATACTCGTACTTCCACCCTTGTGCCCATCAATTGTGCATTCCCATTAATGGGTGAAAGTTAGGTACGCTCCGATCGATCGGCCACCAATTATAATCGGCCGATATTCGTGAAATAGTACGTGATCGGAATATTTGATCAAACCCTTTTATTCCCGATCAAAAATCCGATCACCCGTAGCTCATGCTTCGCAGCCTGCCTGAGAGACCAACTTGAGGGCACAGTGTGGAGGCAACTTCCTCATCCAACCCCGCCCCTCCCCCTCGCTTGTGTCTATGTGTGTACATGGATATATAATAGATATGTGTCTATGGAGCGTCCTCGTCATTCACCCCTCGGGCCATGAGGTGTTCAGCTAGTTTTACGTACATTTATTAACTAACGGCCGACGAATTTGTGCAAAAATTCAAACAATTGGTGATTGATGAAGGCTACGATGCACACTAAGTTTTTAATTGCGACGAGACGGGCCTTTTTTTGGAAAAAGATGCCTCGCCCTACCTGAAGTTTCCATCAAGTTTCGGAATTTATTGAAAAGAATCACCTAGAAAAAGTGTTTACCAGTTGCTCACTATGATGATGTTTGCCTTGGACACTTTCGAAGGATTTAAAAAAAAAAATAAAAAAAATTCTTGGATCAGTTCTTTCCAAAACACCAGGCAAAAAAACATTCCTGAGAGAACATGAACCAAAAAGAGGGCAAAAAACGATGACAACAGCAGTTAAAAAGGTAAATGACTATCGTTTTTATTCTTTACTCTATTCTTTGTTTTTACATTATGCACAACTCTCATTTATTGTGCAATAATCTTATTGTAACATGTATTTGTTACATGTTTTGATGCATTTTTATGCTTTATAAATCATTATGTCTGAATTTTGGGCGGCTTGGAATGGATTAAGGCATTTACATGGAAAATGCGTCTCTACTTACAAAATGTTCTACTTAAGAACTATCTTCCAGAACCAATTAATTTCATAAGTAGAGGTACCACTGTATGGAGCTCAGATGTCAGTCCTGTTGAGACTGCTGATTATTTCAATCTGTTAAAGCTTAAAGCTGGTAATTTTAAGTTTTTCTGTTATTTATTTATTTTTTTACTGAATAGTTGATGCATTGTGCCAGAAAGGGTTTTGTATTAATTCTCTTGAAAATGTTTTTGTCTAAAATTAAGGTGATTATATGGGTGTTGTTTTTTTATTTTTTTTTTATTTAATATAGCCAATGGCACTCACCATAAATACATTGGGGAAAAAAAATATCGATGATCAATGTGATCGGTATCAGTATTGGCTGATCTTACTCATTGATGATCGGTATCGGCAGTATAAAACCCTGATCGGAGCATCCTTAGTGAAAGTGTGTTCTGTGTCTCAGTTCTCCAAGTGTGTCTCAGAGTGCTCCTGGAAAGTGAGACACCGTACACACTCACACCCACCAACAGGAACACACAATTGTGGGGCACAATGGTGGAAGCGTGAGTATTGGGACGCGGCCTATATGCCGCAACAGTAACTGGAAACAGAGTAGGTGTGTGACTTATGGAAGTCGGAAGTCCCCATAAACGTGACGTAACCTGAAGTGTGGCTTCCGTTTACAAGCCTACTGCATTTGCACTTCACACACTAGTGGTAAAATATCCAGTTAAATGCCCATTGAGTAAGTGTATTTCATATAATACTGTAAAACCTGTGAATCAGACAAATATTTTTCCATAATTATCCCGTTTTACTATAACCAGAATCATAAAAATCAAAAAGAAAAATGTTACATTGTATAGATGCGTATACCGGTATCTAGATGTTTTAGAAAAGGGTGTATTACATCCCAAAATTATGTTTAATGTCTAATGTTACAAATTTATATACGGTAATTAAGTACCTTGTTTCCAGAAATTGTACGTGTGTACAGACCCTGAGCAAAACTACGGTAGTTAAGCTAAAAGCAGCAACAATTGTTCATACGAACCATGATGGAACATGCAGCCAATGGTGATTTGTTTATCCCCCCCCCCAAAAAAAAAATAAAAAATCATTCCAAATGCAGTAATGTGCTGACATGCGTGCCTCGGATGCTTTTATTTTGAAGTTGTTCCCGGCAGCGTGTTGTTTCATGACCGCTGACTTGACTGCTTTTTTGAGTCACTGTTTGCGGTGTCATGCAAACGTTCCATTTGTGTCCTTTCTGAATGTTCTGAATTTCTGTTTCCATGGTAATGTCACACAGTCGTCATGCTGGTCATTTTTTTAGACAACAAACTCATTGAAATCGAATCAACAGTGCCTTGGCGGATTGTTTTAAGACGCCATTAATCTACAATCAATTCCACGCAATAGACCTCGTTCTTAACCGTGGCGGTAAATGTTTTTTTTTATTTTTTTTATTTGCCTCGATAAAACGGCAAACACCACGCTCAGCCATATAAACGATTCACTTACCTTCTGTCAACAGAGTTACAACTCCCTCTACGCCGTAGTTCTCGCTATAAAATGTACATTTACACAACATTAGATACATTTAATTAGTCCAAGGTAAAACGCCTCTGCTGCTGCGGGTTGCTTTTCAGGGGAATGGAAACATTGTCTTCACGACGCAGGAAAAAGGCCCTCAAGATGGCCATAAAGCATCGGCAGCTGCTCTCCAAATTGGAGCGGTGCTGCCAGCCTGGCGGTTGGTTTATGCGAGGATAACTAGGCTAGTAATGACCCATCAGAGGGGCCCCGAGGTGAATTGAAAACAGTTAGTCCCTAATTGCGATTCAGTTGGCAGACGAGAACCATTAGCGCATTGGCAAATTGGCAGGAGACTAATCTGGTAATTAAGAGAGTTTGCGGCTGATTAAATGGTAATCACCGGGGACGTGTCAGTGAAAAGTAGGGATGCTGCCGACATCGCCAGTTTTTTTCCCCCCCAAATTTTAGCTCGGCCCATTCAAAAAATTAGATGTATACTTTGAGTTAATAATTGCCGTTTCATTGGAGCGAGTCACTCTTGATGATACACAAGTTAGACACAAGGTATTACTTACTGTAGCTTTGGCACCAGAAACATCAATGCGAACTACCGTATTGTACGCACTATAAGGTGCACCTCATTATAAGGCGCACCTTCAACGTATGGCATATTTTCAAACATTTTCCATATATACGGCGCATCGCACTATAAGGCGCACCGCATTATAAGGCGCACTTTCAATGAATGACTTATTTTAAAACTTTTTTCATATATAAGGCGCTACAGTAGAGGCTGGGGTTACGTTATGCATCCATTAGATGGTGCTGCGCTTAAGGGAATGTCAACAAAACAGTCAGCTAGGTCAGTGAAACTTTATTAATAGATTACAAACCAGCTTTCTGACAACTCAATTCACTCCCAAAATGAATAAACAGCTGTTTTATTATTTTCTCTGAGGTAAAGTATTAGTATTAGCTAGCGATCCAAGATGGCGGGATCTTCTGCGCTTGCGACCTGTTGCGTCTCAATATTGATCCTTATATAAGGCGCACTGGATTATAAGGCGCATGGTCAGCTTTTGAAAAAATTGAAGGCTTCTAGGTCCGCCTTATAGTGCGGAAAATACGGTACTTGGAAAATGGAAATGTATGTCTACAAGCGAGAACATACTCTATGAGAAAAATTACTTTCTGAAATTCTCCTTTGTGTGTTCCTATCAGCTTGTAATTATTGGTAGCAAGGCATAACATCAGGTTTCTATAAACTTTAAGATCAAACGATGACATCAATTCATAGTACAATGCCTTTTTATTTAGAAACACACAGTTTTGACCTGAACTTGGATTATTGCTAACATTTATTTAGATTTTCCAAAATGTTCAGGTCTTCAGTTATTAAAATAAAGTATTATCAAGTATTATGTTTTGAGGTATAGTTCTGCTGGTTAATGGGGATACTTGTTGAAAGCAAGCATGTTTTCACTGGTGCCCAAGTTGGGTTCTTGAGAGCCCCTTATCCAGCCTGTTTTAGATGTACCCCTCCTCCATCACACCTGAATCAAATGATCAACTCATCAGCAAGCTTTGCAGAAGCCTGATAACGATCCTGATCATATGTGTTGGATGAGGGAAACATCTGATACAGGCTGGCTCTCGAGGACCGGACTCGGGTACCCCTGAGCTACACACTTGTGCAGGAAAGCTCAACGAGGTTATAAAGTCAAGTCACGATGGGAGGTTTTCAGCGACGGTTTCTCGACGACCAAGATGAAGTTACATGTGTCACTCTAAGAAAATGTCATGTTTTGAGAAAGAAAAAAAAACTTCGCATAGTACAGGTCCTCGAGTTATGACGTACGCGACCTACGTCATTTGACTTTACAGTGCACGTGTCTCGCCCGTAGCACCTCCTCTTTCATTAATTTCCCACAGCAATCACACTATTTTAAAGTTATTTAAAGTTGTGTTGTTGTTACCTCCAGGCGTCCATCAGCCGAGTCACATTTCATGCTTAAGTTTCCATTACCTCCGCTTTGCTGTCCGTCAGCAATGAATATCTCTGCGGAAACACAAAATATTGGTTCCGGCATCTTCCGGGTGGCCCAAATATGTTTTTTTTTTATTACTGTACAAAGTATTTTGATGTAAATATCGACTTTAATGATGAAATCCAACTTGCGTCGAAATTCAGGCAACATCGTAGGAACGGAACTTGTGGACGCCCTGTACTGAAAAGAAGCAACACAGTTATTGATAGCACTAACTTACAGTCGTACTTGAAAGTTTATATACCCTAAAGGGTTTGTAAACTTATGAGTAGTGTTGTTCCGATACCATATCGGGAGAGGCCCCGATACTGCATTAAAACAGTAGTATTGGGATTGACGAGCACTAACGAGTAACATGACGATACCATTATTTCACAGGCTGTTTGAAAGTGATATATAAATAAACTTGAGTTGAGTTGAGGTGGTCCTCGGTAAAATATATCCTTTGTATTACTTGAAAACTTAAATAGTAAATCATTTAACCACCTGATTTTGATTGCTTGGCTTATTTAAAAAAACAAACAAACAAAAAAAAAGCTGGCTCCTGTCTTCGGTGTCTTAGCTCTTTCAAACAAAGTGAATGTGGTATAGTAGATGTTTTTGCGTTACAGTTCTGGTGACCAGTGGAGATACTTTATAAAAAAAATATATTTAATAATTGCTTATTTAGCCACACACTTCTTAACAGGACAAGGACATTCAGGAGAAAAGTGAGAATCTCTCTTTTTCTTTTTTTTTCATGTACAAATTTGTAAAGGGATGGTATGATTCATCGGTTTGTTGATGTGATCAAGACCACATTGAAGTTGCATACTTCATGCCAACCGAAACTTGTCACAATTCAACTGTAATACTAGCATGGTTGCCAATCCATCAGTATCACTCTGTTTCCATGTGCATCCACCAACAGTTGAGCCCTTCATAGTATTTGTACCTGGTCGATTGTGTTCTTTTTCCAAACATAATAATAAAATATAATACATTATTTAGCCACCCTCAACTCAGCTGTCAGAGCTGTGGGCATTAAAACAAAGTAACTCCAGTAGCCTCAGAGCCTTTGCTCATCTTCAAAAAAAAAAAAAAAAAAAAAAAAAGTGAAACATGTTCATTGCTTGTTCAACTAAATACTGAACAAGGCACACAAAAGAAATTATGTTTGAAAATCTTTCTTGAGATACAAGGTTCTGACTATGATTTGCTACTTTTGAAACCAATGTTAATATTGAACATTTGTAACCGTAATACAGTATATCATCACACTTCCATGCTCACCCACCAATGGATGTTGAGTCAACAAAGCCTTCCAAAAAGTATGGTCAAATACATACGTAATGTTCCTTGGAATCACCTTGTACTGATCTTCAAGGCAGTGTTCTACTCCTGCCTCAAATCTCTGCAGGCACATATAGTCCAGTTTGCGTAGCAAGTCTCTCCATAGACACACTCCAACACAAATTGATGACCTGTAAAATGCAAGGCCGCCTAGCAAGCACGGAATCGTATCTCCCACAGATATCTTATTTTGCCTTTCATTAGAAAAAAAAGAAGCATGGATGGGTAGGGAAAACAAGTGATTCATCCAATTCTACCCACTTCTCTGCTCCTGGGCATCAAATGCAATTTTACCACCAAAAACTTTGCGGTTGTAAATTGAAATAAAATGAAGGGACCACTTGTGTCCAGCGGTGGATCAGCAAGTCAGTCGAGAGAGGCTGATTAGACTTCCCAGCGACGTCGGCAGCCCTCTGGCTAGAAGCGAATGTGAAAGCCTTATCACAGTGTGTCAGCGCCTTGCAAGAAATCCTTGTATGTGCTTATAAATTCTCCATCAGGCATAGAAAGCCTCTCAGAACCAGGTAACCCGTAGACATGGACATGAAGGGAATGAATGGGCATATTGCATAAATACCTTTTTCAGGCATTATCTTCAAATGCTTTCATTGTAATTAGACTCTAGGTGTTGAATACAAAATAAGCAATAAGTCTTTTTGAATGATTCAGATCTTCAGGACGAGCAAGTCTAAGGGAACATATGAGACCACTGGCTGGCTTGTGCTAAGCAAGTACACAACAAAGCTGGGCACTTCTGTTTATCGTCACTTCCCGTCGATGACGACACCCACCTTTGAGCGAGCGCACGATGACGCAAACCCTCGTAAAAATATACGGTCTGAGCACCGACTGAAGCACGTTTACGTCCGCCACGCAACTTGACGCAAGCCTTCGTCAATAAACATTTGAAACAAAACGGCTCATTGCTGCAAGAAATCGTGGAGGAGGGGAGGAGAGGGAAGAACAGGAAAGGAGGAAAAAACAAACAAACCTGAGCTGGTTTCAAACTGGGGAATTGCTGCTTACAGAGCAAGCACAGTAACCACTATACTATTCATTCAGTTAGGTTCAACACTGCAAAAGTTTTACTTGTAGTTTACACAAGTGTCTGCCAGACCGGATTTTAAGACAGCCAGTTGTCATTACACTTTGGCATTGCAAATGTGAAGGATAATTGATTGCTTTGAATTCATTTGGTCAGAATGTTTAGGTTACTTTTATCACTGTCCCATGGAGGTCTCAGAGAAAGTGGGTGTGCATTTAATCGGCAGAGGTGGTGCGCTGGTGGGTTCGCATAAAGTGAGCACATGCTCGTTTTCTCAGGTTGGGAGGGGCTGGTGCTTGGAGAGCAAAATGACCTAGAATTTCTCATACAGGGGCAAATGGAGGAAAACACTTCTGTTGTGTTTTTAGTGAGGAATTAGCATTTTCACACGTCTAAAAGCGCCTAAAAGTTGATTTTTCATGTTACTGTCTCTTTAAGGTAAATGAAATTAGAGATGTTTGATAGTGTACCACTTTTTCAGTACTCAACTCTTGAGTAGTCACAGATACAAAGTACCCATGCCACTAGTACTTTTAATACATAGAATTTCTCCCCCCCAAAAAAACGACAGATGATTTTTAAGAAAGTTTTTTTTTTCTTAAAATTGCATGAAATTGGTGGCAACATTTTTTTAATGTCTAATTACAAGTTCCTGATCCAAAAACAGCGTCACGAGTGCCGATACCTGGAAATCACGCGGTGTATCGGCCCGATACCGATACCTGGTCTCGGTACTCACCCATCCCTACATGAAATATGTTTTAGTATGATTGAACACTTAAGGATTTGTAGAGCAAATCTGATTAACATTATATTACTCACAAAACATTAGCGGTAGGCTTTCTGATGAGATTTCAGGATGAACGGATATGCATATCCTTTACAGGTCTTTCAACTTTTGAATACACGTTTCATGTGTTAGTGCTTTCTTCACAACTTTTTAGAGAACAAGCAAGTTGTGCAAAATGTTCTGAATCATTGGACAGGTGAGAAGTTTACACAAAAGCATTCATAAAGGTCCATTCTGAAATTTCATCCGCAATCCCAATAGGCCTACCCACTAACATTTGCTTTTGTTTGTTTGTTTTGTAAACTTAGCGCACATCCTCATAGTCTGTTGTGCTTTCTCTGCTTACAACTATCAAACTAGATTATTAAAACCATAATATTTACTGTAAAAAAAAGAGCCCACAGAAGGCACATTAATAAAAGTTAATCTCAAGACGCTGAAATAGACAAAGCCGAGCGACTGTCTCCTTTTAAATTTCCGAGTCGTACTGACATTATGTTAGCCTTTACAGAAAATGCAGCGAGTTTTTTGCTTAACTTTCAGTTGTGGCTATTGATCGCACATTACAATAGTATACAAGAAAACCTTGAACCCTGCCGACTTGTCCCACCTTTCCTCATTTATTGATCACATTGTCTGCTGGCTAATTAAGACGCAACCGCTAGCTCACATGTGCAAAGGGGGGTTGGTCGAGGGGCCTGGGAACAGTGGAAGCAGATAATCCATAAGCTGCTAATGCGCAATTGCGCTCATCCCCTCCATGTCATTCCCAACATTATGTCTTGTTTTATTTCCCGTCTCTTTTGACCTCGTTTTTTTTGTTTTTGTTTTTTCGTCCTCAACCCTGACCCATCCTATTAATGTGACGTTACAAAGAAAACAACAGCTGTTCAACATAATCCTTCATTGTTTGACTTGTACTTCAAGGACAAGTCACTAACACACCCCAACTCTCCATTTATAAGATTCTTCACAAAGATATTGATGAAGATATTTTCTGACTGTAATCTGATTTAACCTGCAATTTTGGAGGGATTTAGGGTACTCTTATTTTGACCTGTACAACTTTTGGGCGAGTTTTATTTATACATGCATACGTCTTGAGTTTTTCCTCATTAGTTTTATTGTTATATGGAGAACCTTTGGAGTTTTTACAGTATTCATTTTTGCCTGATCAACCTTTGGGGTTTTTACAGTAGTTTTAATTTTTACCTGCTCACTTTTTTTTTTTTGCTCTCAACTTGTTATGTTATGTTCTGGGTTTGGTTCCCAAAAGCGCAGACACAAATAAGAGTTTTCAAACTTTATTCGCACACCATCAAAAGGCATGGAACTAACTTGGCTTGACCAGAAACAACGAGAAGGCATCGAGGAAGAGAGAAGCAGGTGGCCAGCTGGACAGAGGAATAATCCGACAAAACACACACTTCTCAGTTAGATTTATATAGACAGTGAATCGATCAGATTGGCTGTGGCTAGACATGTGGGTAACAGGACTGACATGGAATTATCTGATTGGCTGTTGACCAGATAAAGAGATTAAAGATTCTTGACATCACATAGCTCCTGATATCATATAGCTTAAGACCAGTTGAAACTAGATGCCGTTTACATCAGTTCAAAACAGACACTTGACCTCACGGTCATGACCCAAACATAACCCTTGCATGACCCAAACTTCACCCTGGCATGACCCAGTCATGACACAACTTAATTGTTAAAATCCATTAATTGCCCAGCCCTATTTTAACCTATGCAATTTCAGGTTTTTATGGAAGACTTTATTTAACCTGTGCGACATTTTGGCAGCTTTTGTGGTCTGACAACTCTACATTAGCATACATGTGTTTGGGAAATAAAGCAAAAAAAAAAAAAAAAGTTGAAATGGGAGCCTGAGAGCTCCTTAATCGAAACAGTGACTTGACAGTGATTGAAAATGACGACTGTGTGCAGGTCTCTCCACCAAAGGCTGAAGTGAAATTGAATTACTCCCGTACGGCGAGCAAATGATGACACACTTGCGTTCGGATGGCAAGCAAGAGAGTGCGAGAGAGAGTGAGCTGAAGTTCTGGCGTGTTCAATCATTAAACCATAAGGCCACTCATTATTGAATAGGACAAGTTTAAGTCAGAAGGCCCGACGTGCAAATTTTCAACGTCTGCGTGTTTCTGCTGACGACGTCTCTCTGAGGATTGGTCACATTAGAGGAGTCATTTCAAACCAAATGGATGTTTAAAATAGCGAACGTTGATCTCCAGGGCTTTGTCGTTTTACACTCGTGCAAAATGATAAAAGTCTGCCAAGAAGCCTCTTGGATAGAAAGTAAAGTATCTCCATATCTCAATGAATACCCAACAGCTCTATCCAACATTTAGAAGAAATTGAGATAAGAATCGAGTGTACTACATCAGTGACTTTATGCTTAATATGATACTGGTTCTTAAAAGGGAGTTAAGAAATTACAAACAAACTCCCTTTTACACAACCTGTAAAACTGATCATCTTTTATTTCTATGTAGCTGTTCATTATAAACTGCAGTGATGCAGAATGAGGGAAATTAAGTCGCTGTTGCAATTTGCACCTTAATTTCAGCTGGGTGGGACTCCACCTGGTTTCACACTGTATTGCATTCAAGTGCATTATAAACGCTTCTATATCATATCGACAGAAGCGTAAATATATGATGATGATAGAACTAAAACAGAACTGTAGAAAGTGCTAATCACCAATTCATTACTACAGTGGAACCTCTACTTACGAACGTCTCTTCATGCGAATTTTTCGAGTTACGAAACGCCTCAACGGGAAAATATTGCCTCTTGTTACGAAAAAAAATTCTAGATACGAAAGGTAAAAATACATTACCGAACGCAACATACTTTTTTCGGCTATGGCTATTTCCTCCCATAGGTATCTATGAGCGTATACTAGATCGGTGTCTATACAGCGTCCTCATCATTCATCCCGCGGCCCATGAGGTGTTCCGGTGTTTTTCGTAAATGTATGAACTAACGGCCAACGAATTTGTGCAAAAATTCAAACAATTGGTGATTGATGAAGGCACAGTAAGTTTTTAATTGCGACGAGACGGGCCTTTTTTTTTGAAAAAGATGCCTCGCCATACCGGAAGTTTCCATGAAGTTTCAGAATTTGTTTAAAAGAATCGCCCAGAAAAAGTGTTCAGCAGTCGGGCGTTTGCTCACTAAGATGATGTTTGCCTTGGACATTTCCGAAAGATTGTTTTAAAAAAAAAAAAAAAAAAAAAAAAAAAAAAAAAAAAAAACATCCTTGGATCAGTTCTTTACAAAACACCAGGCCAAAAAAACAAAAAACAAAAACACTTCTGAGAGAGGAGAACATGAACCAAAGAGGGCAAAAAACGATGAGGACAGCAGTTAAAAAGGTAAATGGCCATCAATTTTGTTCTTTACTCTATTCTTTGTTTTTTACATTATGCACAACTCTCATTTATTGTGCAAAAATCTAATTGTAACATGTATTTGTTACATGTTTTGATGCATTTTTATGCGTTATAAAACATTTATGTCTGAAATTTGGGAGGCTTGGAACGGATTAGGGCATTTACATGGAAAATGCGTCTCTACTTACAAAATTTTCTACTTAAGAACTTTCTTCCAGAACCAATTAATTTCGTAAGTAGAGGTACCACTGTACAGACATTTTCTTGTTGTAAGTAGAATTAGCTGAACAAAAAAAGTCAATCGATAGATTGATAGCACAGTTCTTCAAAGGACCTGAAAGTCAGTTCTGTCAGGAAGTAAATTTAATATGAAGCGAAAGCCCTTGTCTTTCTTCTACGGTGAAAGATTGATGTATGTAAGCTACGGCGTGCAGCCACCCTTACTGAGCAAAGCAGCCTCCCCTGGCTCGCCTCCTCACCTATTCTCTCTCAAGCCGGCCATGGTCAGAAGCCATAATGCGTCTCCATGCTGTATAAATTCATAGTGAAGGCCTCTGGAAGAAACCTTCCCAGACATGACACTCGGAAAGCCTCACATGTTCTGAGAAGTGATAGATCTGACAGATACAGAAGAGAGGTGGAGAGGAAGGATCAAGGCGGCCGAGGAGAAACTTTGGCCTTGCTGAAAGTTTTGAAAAATGTCCGTGTGTTACCGGGACAAACTGAAATAACTGACAACTTTTCTGTCCAGGCCAAGGGAGGTTGTTTGACATCTTTTGAGGGGATGTAGCTCTGTCATCCAGGCGTCCAAATGGTGAAATCTGATTTTAAAAACACCTCAGGAGGGCTTCAGGGTGTTTTTAACCTCTTTCACACAGAGGCTATGGAAAATTGCAACTGAGCTGGCTTGTTATCCATCTTTGTCTTTGACACAGAACCATCCATCATTCATGCATCACTGTCTATATGGAAACTCAAGAGAGCCCACAAATGTACAGAAAATGAGAACACCTGGTATCCAGCCATCTTTGCCCTTTTGGACAGAAATGTATACAAAAAAAACACACACACATATTTACGGTTCACTATTCTCAAATTCACATATTTGTGTTTTTTCTCTGGCTCCTATCCCGAGCTATTTAATGGAAAAACTCCCCTTTCGGAAATGCCGCAGAATGCCACTAAATGCCTGCCATTTGTTTTTGACAGCCATTTTAGAACCATTATTCAATATCAAGAATGCAGAGTGCGGTCTCGTGAATTCGCCAAGTACGGTCTCCCTGAGTACATACTTGAGAACGTACTTCCTTTAGAATTGGAATGGCTGTGTACTTCCCCCACGGCTCTGATGTATTTCCATAAAATGATAAATAGGAAAAAATAAATAAAAACGTAGCAGCATGAAATGCATTTTGAGGTATTTTCCCAGCCAAGTCTTCACAAGTCACCATCACCAACCAATGCATCCTTGACTTAAGATAGCATACAAGAGCAACATTAAGATATACTGTACTGATATGCGTACAGTAGGCCTACTTTCAATTGGGATAGACTTTGGGCCGCAACAAAGAAAAGGTTTTAGTCATTGACAACTCAAAAAGCTTTAGGCTAGTTTTAGTCACCTTTTTTGTAATCTATAAAATAGTTTATATTTATTTGATATGAGTTTAGAATTAACTCTTTGACTGCCAAAGACGTTTAATGATGATTATTAAAATTCCAATGAATGGAATGCGATCTTTCATTAAGTAGCCACATTGTATATGTAGTAAAGGCAAACGATATTCTTTTTGCCTCGAAAGATGAGTTAAAATGCTCAAAAGCGGCTGGCACTGTGGATTTTTTTGTTTTGTTTTTATAACGCCTGGCAGTCAAAGAGTTTTAATGAAGAATATAGATGACCCTCAAACAAGAAAACAAAAATATGATAGCTTAAAGCGATACTTGACTCATTGAGACATTTTCAGTAGTTAAAAAGTTAATATTTTGTCCAGAATGAATTTGATAACTTCATTATTTTTCATGTACAATTAATACCTTTAAAAACAAAATGTTTCCACTTGCTGTCTACTGAAGATGACATCACCTGTGCTGAGGAAGTAGCTAACGACCACCAATCATGGCTAACTGAGCCATGATTGGTCGTTAGCTATAATCACAATTCAACATGTTTCCATTCCTAGTACATACGCTTTGATGTTTTGAGAAAAAAAAGGGGTGTGAATATTTTTTTTAACATAATTCATCAAATAATCGCCAATATAATAGACAGATTCATCAACTATTAATATAATTAGTAGTTGCAGCCTTGAATATTTGTGTCATTTGCGAACATTTCGTTCAAAAGAATGTATCGTTTGCATGACTTGACTGAACTGATTACTTCCTGACGTGATCTATTCTTTTATCAGTTTATTTCAGCTCAGCTGGGCACTGTCGACTGGGAACGTAAATGAAAATGTCTCCCACCCTTGAATCTTTGCAAACGACCAATTAGCGGCCAGCATCAAGTGAGGGAGGGACTCTAATGAACGTACTCTTACTAGTGTTTGCGAACATGAATGACATTACCAGTTTTGTAGGTGAACATACTGGATACAAGTGAACGTCACACATTTTGTCCTCGTGGGATAAACTTACTTTGGCATCCGTTTAAGCTAACGGCTAATGTGGAGTGCATCCAAGTGCTGAAGGCAAACACATGAAAACAAATGCACACATGGGGCATGTATCAGTTTCTCCATTTTCTTTAACAGACCACGTGTGAAGTCATTAGGAGAGGAGAAATAAGAGTGAAGTCCAGGGGAACATGTTTTGGTCCGCTACAGCGGGGAGGTGCCGGTGGTTAAAATAACATACAGACAAATCCACCTCTGCTAAAGTTGGCTACATCGTTAGTTAATCAGATAATTTTATTTCATAGGTGAAATGAAACGATTAATACATATATTATCATCAGTATTTGGTTCAGCTTTTCACTTTTTCTGAAAAAAAAAATGAAAAAATGAGTGTGGGTGGAGCAAGTTGATGATCATCTCAACAATTTGCCATGAAAAAAAGCGGGATGTATGGCCCATTCATTGCTGCTTGCTTTAATTCCTATTGTTTCTCCCATAAAATAATCAGAAATATCCACCAGGGTCCCCTAGAATATAGTGATTTCGACCTCTAAGGTTCCATGATTATAAATATGCAAAAGGTGTTTAATTTATACATTGATTTGATTAGAAAAGGAAAAAGTGGTGGTGGTCTTGAGGTCAAACGTCTAAAAACGTGTCCTGATTTTGGAGAGTAAGGATACCAATGACGTTAACTTTAATGAACTCAAGCAATGCTATGAGTCGACCGGGTCACAGCAGCTACATGACACGGTAGGTCAGTCGCTCCCCGTAAAAGTGTAAGACGAGCCACATTTGTGATCTGATCCACACGTAAACGACCTGACTTAAGTTGGTTGAAGTACGTATTGAATTGCAATCACGTGCTGAATGGATTTCATGCCGAAGTATCGATCAACCTTAAACGTGACCTTGAGGTGCCGCAAAATTAACATGACGCAGCAGAACCGAACATTTGCAAATGCCGTTGAGATTCGTCTCAGGGAAAGGGGAGGACGACAAAGTCACCTCATTATGCCGGGATGCATCACCGTGAAATTGAGCAGCCCGATTAGACTTGTTTCCGTCGCGCTGCGCCGTGCCCAATTTTTGTCATTCTTCCGCGTCTGATGTAATATATCTCGAGATGATTGTTTGTGTCCCCCCCCACCGCGGCTTCTCAAATTGTTGAAGTAATATTGAATACGGCTTGCAAGTTAATTTGACGCATTCCCAATTTTGGGTTCCGCAGAAATACAGCTTGAATTTCCATGCCGGGTACCGCTCGAAACTTGTCATTTGTTTCAAAGGCAGGTAATATCACGCTTCAGAAAATCCGCAACAATCACTCAATAAGTAAAGGTGAAAGAACAAAATGATTCAGAAAAGCAACTCCCGTTTATCGTGTGGCGTTTTAGTCATATACTATGTTGTATATATACGGTAATTTTAGTATCATCAAATAACAAAACTAGCACATTGTAAACATAATAACTATAAGAGCTGGACCTGGTGGAGTGGCTTGTAACGTGGGCGAGTCTGCGTGAGAGCTTCATCGAACGAAATATAGTGCAGAATGTGAGTAATGATGATGATGACTAAAGTGAGAGAACATCCATCCATCCATTTTCTTGACCGCTTACTCCTCACAAAGGTCGTGGGGGTGCTGGAGCCTATCCCAGCTGGCTTGGGGCAGTAGGCGGGATATACCCTGAACTGGTTGCCAGCCAATTGCAGGACACACAGAGACAAACAACCACTCACAAGCACACCTAGGGACAATTCAGAGCGCTTAATTAACCTGCCATGCATGTCTTTGGAATGTGGGATTAATTTATTAAGTCTTATGTTTAATAAGACATTTTGACTAAGTTGATTTTACCAATATTGAGTGTAATAAAAACATTTATTTCTATTTATGTGGAAGTTGATGTCAGTTAATGCTTGTAAGGTTGTTTGGTATCAGGGGAAATAAAGCAAGTCAAGTTAGCTTGGGTAATATAGCTCTTAATAATAAAAGAGCCTCAAAGGGCTTCACAGCCCGACAGTTCACAAAAATCCAAAACATCCCCTTGTCAAGATCTCCCGCCCATCTGGGCAGCAAACTTTGAGAAAACATATTTGGGGAGGGAAAAATAAGAGGAAGAAACCTTGAGAGACGTTACAGATGGAGGGATCTCCCTTCCAGGATGACCAAACTGTCATGGATTAATCACTTTATATCATGCTATACAATGTTAGTTTGAACAACATGAGAATCCATTTAACTCTTTGACCGCCAAAAACGTTTAATAGCGATTAGTAAAATCACGATGTATGCCGCCATAAACGTTAAATCACGTCAACTACTTTTACTTACTACTTTTTTTTTTTTTTTTTAAATCAATGGTCAATACAACGTCTGAGTGCAGCGCTGCCTGGTCAATGGGTTGTGGAAGCAAAAACACTCAGTAACTCTCTCAGCATCTCTTTTCAATGGGCTGCCGGTGTATGAAATTACAATGAAACATGTAATCTGATAAAATAGAACATTTTCCAGGATGACGTAAATGATCAAAACCTTTGTCATATTAAAGTTTTTTGTTTTTTTTTTATAACGTGGCAGTCAAAGAGTTAGTTAAACGCCACATGTAGATGCCTCTGGAGAAATGGTTCTCCTCAGAACCTTTCCCGGTTTGTGAATGCGGAATCCTCCATGGCTCCATCTCTGGGTAAGTGGTCTTCCTCAGGTCTTGTCCTGATCAGTCGATGCAGAATCCCACAAATTAAAAGCCTCACTTGGTTCATCGCTACTTTGCCCCTTCTCCAAGAAATGGGAGAAGCAGCAGTAAAACAGGCCAAAATTTTAGATGTCGGGGGGGGGGAAGCAAGCCGAGAGACGAAACATGAAACATTGCTACAAAGATAACCACTTCTACTTTGATTTCCGTACGTAAGGCATTCCCACTGGAGCCTGATGAATACAGTAGAGAAGGCTTTCAAACCCGCCAAAGCAAATCCCAGAAGACAAAAAAAAATAAAAGCAAAGCTCCCTTTGAATAATGTAATTGTTATTTTGCTTTTGCAAAAACTGATAATGCAATAAAACAGCTCTACACTGTCCATACATCAGACCTCCCCACCACATTCCTTCCTATCTTAATATTTACCCAAAAAGCATCAGAAGCCGTGAAGCAATCAACAACAGGGATAAATATTAATACCGACATTAGACGACTACTACCATGCTTGTGCACTCGCCTGGCACAGAATGAGAGAGTGGCGTTCAGCTATCGGTTCTGCGCTGCCTTCTTTTTAACAAGAACAACAAACACACCTCGCGGTACTCAGGCATGAATGCGCAATTGCGGAAAGCCCGACGTGAGAATTCAAAAAGCCCTCAACCGTGTTTGTCGCCCTACTTGTAATCATACACCTCGTGTAGAAATGTTGACTGCTGCTGGCCGTCCCTCCAGAGATCAGTTTGTGTGATATACAATTTCCACGTGTATTATTTACAAAGGCGGCATGGCCTTTTACAAGCGCTAATTAAACGCAGGAGACTGCCGGATGACTGGCAGCAAACATCGCAGCATGTGACAAGCATCTGTAGTAGGAGGAGGGTGGAAGACAAAACCATAGAAACGCTGTTGTGCGGACCTGCACTTGAACCTGACTCGTGAATTCTGTCAATCATGCCGGCAACAGCTGCCATGGTTCACCGGGCACGTACGCAGAGGATTGTGTATGTGCGCACGTGTCTGTGCGTGAACTGCATGTGAGCATTTGGGATTAGCGGACTCGCGTGTGCCGATTCCAACAAGTAGCAAACATTTGTGTCACGGGTTTGTTGGCTTGTTGCGAGCAGGAGGAAGATAAATAAATGCTTTGCTTTGTTAGCTGCTGCTCGGCACGAGTGCAATTGAAATGCGAGCAAGTACCTTGAGAATGTCCATGAATAGCAGAGCGCTAACAATGAATAGCAGAGCGCTAACAATGAATATCATTGCTGTCCAATGACAATCAAAGAGCAAACCCCTGGCAAAATGTTTAGAATTGCCTATGCGGATTCAGTGCATTGCAGATTTTAGAATTGTACTAATTAGGGATTCACGATAATACTCTTTTCAACCGATACCGATAAACGAATAATTTAGAAAGTGCCGATGTCGATAACCGATAAGTAAGCTGATAATTGTTTGCTAAATTAACTTAAATACAAATATACTTTCGAGTCCTCCTATAAGTCAAATGATTGCAAATTTCACCACACGTACTCAGCAATCTTCCACTCAACAATGTGTTCCAACTATGTTTTGCATTTGCATTTTTAGGGTTGGAACACCCATGTAACTAGGGGCGTGAAAACCAAATAAAAAGAGAGGGTGAGGAGAGGATTTTATTGATATCTCTGCTTCAAAGACAACCAGTAACTCATTTTGATTTTGCCGAAACAAAACGGTCCTGCTTTAAAAATGCAACAACAACTGCGAGGGTAACATTTTGTGGAGACGCAGTAAAGAAAGCCCACACTGGCGACTGCCATGATGCACTGTCCGTCAATATGAGGTCGTGCGCATCATGACATCACAAATATGCAACACTACCATAGGAGAGGGGAGGGGTTGAAAATTTGGGCACAACGTGAGCCACAAATACAATGGAAGGACCAACCTGACTTGTCTATTATTATCGGTGGATTTCTTTATTGTCTGGTTCACTGTATGATATCAAACTGGTCTATAATTGCCGATAATTATCGGTGGATTTCTTTATTATCTGTTTTATCTGTTTGACGTCAAATTGGTCGATAATTATCAGCCACCGATATTATCGTGCATCCCTAGTACTAATATTGCAAATTATTTGCTATATCACGGGAATTTGTGGTGATTATTTTTCTGCTGCAGCAAGTCAAGTCAAGAGGAAGGAGTACTTTAAAGTTTGGAATCATTTCAAACTTAATAAAAGAAGATAAACCGCAATGGCCCAATTGCAGAGTCCTTCTGGCTTAAAGGGGAAGTCAACTCCCCCAAAATTTCTTGATAATAGTATGTTCTATGCAGCCCACTGATCTGTATATATTATTGGCTAGCCGAAAGCCTATACACATCCGTGCAAGCCGTTGAAGCCACAGGGCGGCCATCTTCTCCCATCTTGCGAACAGGCTAGTGTATGAACTAATTGTATATGGGGAAAGATTTCTCTCAAAAATATTCGCACGAATAAATTTGTGATTTTCACGTGTTTTTGAGATCCAAAAATAAATCGCGTTTTTCAGATCAACAAACATTTGTACCCTTTTCACATTTATCATACATTTTTGCGATTTTCACATTATCAGATCCACAAACATATTCGTAATTTTCATGTGTTTTTCAGACCCACAAACATTTTCTTGATTTTCACGTGTTTTTCAGATCCACAAATATATCCGCGATTTTCACATCTTTTTAAGTTTCGTGTGTGCATTTTCCATGACTTTTGCTTACGAGTTGACGCAAGTGCGTTTGTGGGTGGTCGCACATGCGCATTTATTTTTTAGACAAACATCACGCTGTTTCAACATATTCACATACACAAGTCCTCAGATATTCACGCTTCAAAGGCCCAAATTTGTGAATTTGCAAGGGACAGCGGTTAATCCCCCCAAAATTGTATGGAAACGGAATGTTTTCAAGCTTGCAGGTGGGGAAAGACATTGAGACGTTTAGAAGGATATTCGCACGTCAGGAGATGAAATGCAAGATGATCATTATGCTGTTTTGCCGGCAAATCTCGCCACGACCAGTGAAGCGGCGTCTCTGCCATCCTGAGGGTTTAGATCTTTCCCGTGTGTGTTTTTGCGGCGGGGCGCGGTGCTTGTCGCGAAGGCGGGTTGTGGAGGAGCTTACAAATTTAGACTACTTTTAAGTGTCTGGTTGTAGCTGAAGTGTGTGCAAAGCGGCACTTTTATGAGCGCACCGTTCCCACTGGAGGAGGAGGCGGCAGAGGGGTACGCAGAGTTAGTCGATGGCTTCGGGGGAACTTTGGGGAACATAAAATAACACGCAAATGCTTTGTAGCTCATCTAAACCGATTCATTTTTGTCTAAATTGAATTTGAATAACTCATGTATACCTCTGAGGGAAGATTGTGGATATATATACAGTAAAAATACTGTTTGTACATAAATATATTCAACTGTTAAACAGTCCATCAATAAAGCCTAGCCTTTATCATTACTTTTCTGTTGTCCTCTCACGCTGTCTTACAGCAAATGAAATGAGTTTGCTAACTTAGACGCCAGAACTGAGAGACGAGCTAGCTTAGCATTAGCTAGGATGAGGCTAGTACAACACAACAGTGATAGGTTTAAAATGGGACCAAAAATAAAATAAAATCTGGGTTCTGCCATTTGCCAGTGTACAGTGTGTCATCCTGGAAGTTAAAGTAAGTTACTTTAAACTGAAAAGGAAAAACTATCCATGGGTATTACACTGTCAATACGCTGATGTAGGCTACACCCTGATACATTTGAATGACATAACTGGATATGGCTTTGGAAATGTTTGATGAAGATAAAGCTCTATATAAGTGCACTACATTTACCATTATGACCAAATAGGATTTTCTATTTTTTATTTTTTATTTATTCATTTATTTTTGGACTGCAGCAAAAAAAAAAAAAACTTAGATCTCAATGTCAGAAAATTGCGGTCATTTTTTAAAAAAGAAATATTGCGTTTTCCACAAAAAAAATTAAAGAAAATTGAGTTAGCACCCCCCCCCCCCTTTCCCCAAAAATAAATACAAATTAATATTAATAAAAATAAATAAAAAACATTATATATATTACTATTATTAATATTATCCATCCATCCATTTTCTTGACCGCTTATTCCTCACAAGGGTCGCGGAAGGTGCTGGACCCTATCTCAGCTGGCTTTGGGCAGTAGTACACCCTGGACTGGTTGCCAGCCAATCGCTATTAATATTATTTATTTATTTATTTATTTATTTATTTATTTAATCTGCAAATGGTTGAATCCACAGTTGCTGAACTGCGAGTAGGCGGCTAATTTGTTTGGATTTTGCAGAATAGCGGTTAACTTTGGGCTGAAAATGGCTGTAAGGTCACCTTAACTAAATAAATGTTGTCGTAATCAAAAGGGCTTGTGTCGTATTGGGAATAAACTCTTGATTATTTTTTTCTTTTTCTTCTTTTTTTTTTTTTTTAAATGACAGTGCCAGCGGCAAAAGCATCCAGTCGCTGCAATCTCTACCCCATGGACTCCACATTCTCTCACCGTGCCAGTTGGGGCCAGATGATCCAGATTTTGCTGGTTTTTAATTAAGTGGAAGGTCAAATCTAATCGCTCTTGACTTCAGGGAGCGACTGCTGTCTAGAAGGGCAACACCCAGTCATTAATTTCATAGAGCGTGGTCGTAGTGGTTTGTTGTGGTGGTGGGGATGGGGGGTGGTGGTGGTTCATTGATTAAAAAGTTATGGACTTTGGGGAAATATGTGCTGTGATATGGGCTAGAGTCACTGCAAATGTGGTCTGGTTGTCAGTCAATACACAATCAGATATCAAAAAGCAGTATTTCAAAGCAGCATCAAATTAAACATTTCAGTACCTTATCTGGGTTTAATATTACAATAGAATGTATAATTGTTGACATTCACAATCCGCTAGTGTCCAATAAAGTTACTTTTTAACTTGATCTTTCAATCCTTGTTTGTATGAATACTATTAACATTGCATTTATTAACATCGTCTACCTTGACTTCAATTCCTCTGTACGTTTTAATTTGGTGAACATTTTCATTTCAAAGTCATGCAAGTAAAAAAAGAAAAAACATGGTACACAGTTTAAAATAACACCTCACAATAGGGCTGTGCAATTAATTGAAATTCAATTACAATTTTAATTATTACAATCCACAATCACAAAATTGGCATAATCGTAAAAAAAAGAAAAGAAAAGAAAAAAAAGATTATTAATACTAATTTTTAGTTGTTTAAATGTATATATTTGGACCATTTTTAGGTTAAATGACTAATTTAATAAATCTTGTATGGTCAAAAAATAACTTGCATAATTTAGGTGTTTCAAAGAAATGTGTCTTAATATTTGTTTTACCCGTTTAAACATGTTCTTGTTTTGTACCCAAAAACAAATGATTGTACTTTTATTATCAAATTAATTGTGATTAATATTTTCTTCATAATCGTGCAGCGCTCCCCTCAAACAATTTATGACCATGTCTTGTAAATAAGGATGTAAAGTTTATGCTTTTACAAAATTTTACCAAGGGGAAAAACTTGAGTTTCGTGGTACACTTGTATGTATGTAGCCAGACATCTGCAGTGTGCTTTGTATCGTTGGCGGTCATTTACCGACAATCTCCTTCCCATGCTGCAGGGTGTACTTTCCCCTTCTCCCTTCAGTGATCTATCATTAACGTGAGATGTCACCGCAAGGGCAGGAAGTCAATTAGAATGGATTTATTTTGGACCGCTGCTGTCATTTCTCCGTCTCGTGTTCGCCGGCATCAAATAGCCAGCTCTTGTCTCAAAAAAATGGAAGTCTTTGCTCTAAAGGCCTTTGTAAAAACAAAACATGCTCTGGGGAAAGGTGGGGTGTCAAATCGACTGGACGGTCACACGCCCTTCGACCGTTTCCCTTACGCCGGTTGTAACCTCTTAACATCTTGGTCAAAATAGGGTAAGTCGAGCTTATCTTGAAGCTATCGCCACTCAATCAGATCCCTGTTTCATGCTCCCTTAGCAAAGAGTGCCTTTCATTTAGCTCTCCCTGTTCTCTTCGCAGAGGCACTGACAAATGAGGCCTTGTTTTTCGTTTTTTCTCTCCAAAGCGAAGAATAATCAAGCTTTGATCCGATTCAAACAACTCAACCGGGATTTCAATTTACCAATGTCAAAACAAAGCAGCTATTTTGCCATGGATTCCTCGGGCGACCATCTTGTGCTGTGCTTTCTCTCTCCGTCTCAGGTGCAAGTGCAACCTGCACGCCAACAGCTGCGTGTTTGACAAGGGGAAGCTGGGCTGCGAGTGTGAACACAACACCACGGGGCCCGACTGCAGCCGCTGCAAGAGGCACTACCACGGCCGAGTCTGGAGCGTGGGCTCCTACCTCCCCATACCCAAAGGAACTGCAAATATATGTGAGTGTGTTGCCAACCTTCACCATGGATACTGTCTGGTTACAGTTAGCAGCTGTTCCTGGCGTCACCATGGCAATCTTTGTGGAAAGCATAAACCATCTGATCTCGGTTTCAAATGTTTAGTCATTCTTGTTGTTGTGCTGAGTCACACCCAATATGGGCCATCTAGTCATGTCCAAGTAACCCTCTGACTTACCCCCTAGTGGGTCGTGGTGACGCCAACAAGCATGTGCTGCAGGAATCAACTCATGCCTGGGCATGAGGCCAAAGGAAAGGACAAGAGTTGCTCAGTGCTAGAACATTTCTGATGGATAACTTCTGGTTTGCGCTTCAGTTTGTCAGCTAAGTTTGTGCCACAAGGGAAAAATATAAACTGCCTGTTGATTAATGCTAGTTATTCAAAATACTCCAGATACAACCCCAGCTACTTAACATCTTGACTTGACTGTAACCTCCTGACTACCAGCAATTGAAATTTGTCCTCTGTAGTGGAACTTTTTAAACCAGAATATCTCCCACCCAGTGTGTACGATTGAATTAACTCCTTTTGTGCTCTATAGAGGACATTCAGTGCTTTCCAACGATACCAAATGTGTAGGGGTGGGGCTTTGCTGCCTTTGATGCATCATAAAAGAAAATGGCTTCCCTCAGTGCAAGCACTTTTTAGGGAAGAGGAAAAATAAGTGTATAACACTTTTTATTGAACAAATTTAGGCTTTAAATGTTGTTAGCATGTTTTCCATAAGAGTCTTAAGAACACATTTAAAGTATTGTTTGAATTATTTTAACTGTATTTGAGCCTAGCATTTAAGTTTTAAAAAATGTCCTCTGTAGTGGACACATCATAGCTTAAAAATAAAAACTTTTTTGTTTTTCAAAAATTTATTTTGCAGTATTCCAGTTACTTCAAAAGGATTGGGGAATATATAAAAAAAACAAAACATAACTAACTAGACAATATATGTTTTCCTGGTAGTCAGGAATACCTAGTGACCTGACTGTAGCTAACTCATATCCATTTCACATAGAGCTGATGGTAGTGCTGGTTGACTAGCACCAACCTAACGGCAAGTGAACCCTAGCTGGTATAGTATATTTGTTTGAATAAGAACAATGCACAATAACACATTGAAAGATGATTGGTGCAAGGTTAAAATGTAAATTCTAATCTATCCCTTAGGGGTGTTAAAAAAAATCGATTCGGCGATATATCGCGATACTACATCGCGCGATTCTCGAATCGATTCAATAAATAAAAACAAAAATATATATATATATATATATATATATATATATATATATATATTTTTTTTTTTTTTTTTTTTTTTTTTTTTTTTTAAGAGCTCAGAATTGTTCATTCGGTAGTCTTACCGATTCAACGTCTTATCATCATTGCCTTTTTTTTTGTGTGTGTGTGTGAATCGATTTTTAAACTTCCATTTTTAATGGAAAAATATTCAACAAAACGTCTGACTTCGGGTTAGGATTCACACCTTGAGCATGGAAGAATGTTACATGAACGGAACATTAAGCCTTAATATTTTATTTTAATGCTGTTCAAACATGAAACAGATTACAACCTCTATAAGACTGAAATTTCAGATAAATAAATAATACATTTTCATATAAATCTTACACTCTACAAGCTTACTGATTAGTATTTTCTAAATTTGAATGAAAAAAAAATCGCAACAATCGACTTATAAATTCGTATCGGGATTAATCGGTATCGAATCGAATCGTGACCTGTGAATCGTGATACGAATCGAATCGTCAGGTACTAGGCAATTCACACCCCTACTATCCCTGTAGGCAGATTTACTCTGGGCAGATTGTTGTAGTTAAAGTTCCAAGCTACTTTGTAAACAAAAATGCATAGGGTGACATTTGGATGTTACATTGATGATGTAATGACCTACAAGATCTAGACGGGCATATTACTGTGAGAAAACATGTCCTCATCTAAACATGGAACTTGAGCAAGGTCAGACCTGGTTAGTACTCTGATTGGAGACCAACGAGGAATTACCAAGTGCTGTAAGATGAGCTGATTCTCTGGGGGACTAAGCCAGCCCAACTCAGGAAATCTATAAACATCTGATTCCTAGTTTATTGGTAAACTGTAAGCCGTTCCATCTCTCGTGACAACAGGGAGCAGGGGATCAAACCAATGATCAACAGTTTGAGAGACAGCCTCTCCACCATCAATCCTTTTTAAGATAGTCATCAATCTAGTTTCCAATGCGGTTCATTCCACTTCAGATCACCCAGAAAAAGAATGGCATTTTGAAACACAATTTAACCCAAATTAAGCAGAATTTAGTAGAATAATTCATAGCATGTAAAGTCAAATTTCAGCCTCAAATTTCAGATCAACGGTTTCTGAGATATTGCAATTGTTGTTGTTTTTTCTTCACTTTTTTGGAAAAATGGCAGTGGCCACTGAAATTCAAATGGCCTTTTCACAGCAACCACTTGAAAGGGGAAATCACAAGGAATCCTAATCTGGCATTTGTTTTTGAATGAAGTGTGTTTGACATAAATTCTTTTGTCCTTTATTTTGAACTTGAAATTCCCATTCAGGGACACACCCAACATCAATGACATACAGTAAATACAAAAAAATGCAGCCCTTTTTTTTTTCGCCAAAAAAAAAAAAAAGGGGGGGAAAAAGTCAAACTACAATATCTAGAAACTGTTGATCCGATCAGGCTGAAATTTGGCAGCTTTCCATGCTAGTATATGCCTATACACCAAATTCCAGAAAACTCTGAAAAAGTAGGGTTTCACTCATTGCGTGAACTGAGCTGGAATGACCCTTGCGCTTGTCCTCACTCGAGTTGCGGGTGAGCTGTAACCTATCCCAGGAGACTGGGCGATATGTGGGGATTTAGTTGGCTCCAATGGTTAATTTGTAGTCTTCAAAGAACTTAAGATTCATGTTTTTAGAATTTGGAGAAAACTTACACGACAACGGGAAGAACATATAAAACTCCACAAAGGTAGGACGGGGCCGAGATTCAAACCCCAGACCTCACAACTGGCAGATGTGCACTTGGCCACCATTCAATAGGCCGCCATGAAGTGAAAAAGTTTTTTTTTTTTATTGTTGTCAAATTAATTTGTTGAGTTCCTCCTCGGGCGGCACGGTAGTCGAGTGGTTAGCACGTCCACTTCCCAGTTCTGAGGTCTCCGGTTCGAGTCCAGGCTCGGACCTTCCTGGGTGGAGTTTGCATGTTCTCCCCGTGCCTGCGTGGGTCTTCTCCGGGTACTCCGGTCTCCTCCCACATTCCAAAGACATGCATGGCAGGTTAATTGGGCGCTCCGAATTGTCCCTAGGTGTGCTTGTGAGTGTGGACGGTTGTTCGTCTCTGTGTGCCCTGCGATTGGTTGGCAACCAGTCCAGGGTGTCCCCCGCCTACTGCCCCGAGCCAGCTGAGATAGGCGCCAGCAGCCCCCGCGACCCTTGTGAGGAATAAGCGGTCAAGAAAATGGATGGATGGATGGATGGAGTTCTTCCTCTCCAAAATCCCCGTTAGGCATTTTGGTTTTGCTGTAGCATAATTCCCATACCTGCCATTCCGCCTGTTGAATTAATTAATCTTCATTTTTTCATTCCTTCACGAGCAATTTAACGCCAATTTCACTGTCAAGAGTCCATTTGTAATGCTGCCTATTTTTCTGCCCGTTCGCAGGCAGAAGGTGCTCTTTTGCATTATACACATTATGATCTTGGATGGGAGTTGAGTCACATTTATCAAATCCCATGCCTTCGGCGGGGGTTGGGGGGGGGGGGGGGGGGGGGCTCGCTGCCTCTATAAATCCAACACAGTCACTCATGGTTGTGCTGCTGGTGGACAGACAGGCAAGGCCAGATGGTGGAAGGATCCAGCCCTCTGCTCACATTCGCACTGACTCAGCCTTGCCATCATGACACTTCATTGGCGGCGCGAGACGCTCCGTTTGATCGCCCTCGCTTGGTCATATCACATTCCCAATCGATCTGCGATTTGGTGTCGGGAAATGCGAGTGCATCGTCTCCGGCAGTTTGTTCTCGATAATATCACGTCTCTTTGTTGTTGTACATGCGACGTCATGTGATGCGCCGGTGGAAATACGAGGAGATATTGCCGGGTTCACCTTGCACCGGCTTCACCCTAGATTGACAGCCCGTTATTAAAAAAAAAAAAAAAAAAGCCCAATGCATGGCCGCATCTGCAGTGAACTGATGAAACCCGGATCTAGCCGCTTCAAAAGCAATATTAGCGCTTATTTGGCAGCCGCATAAAATGCAATAATGTCGCACATGGAAGTGACGAAACAATATTGCTCCCCCTGAGGTGCCAAATGAACTTATTTTAGTCTTGGATTATTCCTATTCCTCATCACGCCCTTATCCATTTGTGTTTCTGACGGGAATATTAAACATATAGTGGCTTCGTATGAAGACAAATACGCTGAGCGTACAGAATGTAATTAGGCTTTAATAGGTCTCATCTGTCATTAGGGTCTCCCTCTTTAATCACGGCGGTCGTCTTGCAGGTGAGAATGCAATGAGGGTTATTTGATTCAGGTATTAGAACGTACGTGACTCTTTATCTTTTAAAGTTGATATGTTATGGGAAAGTGACTTTTTAATCGCTTCTTTTAAGAAAAAGTCTGCAAAGTGCAAGGCTTGAAATAACGTGTTTTCTTTCAGGAGCATTTTTGCTATTCAATGACTTCATCTGAAGAACATGTTTTAAAATGACTGTAGTTAATGCTAAATGCTATCTTGGTTGACAGCTCAACAGCACTAAACAATCAATACCCGCATTGGAAAAGTCACCAGAAATGGTCTGCTTGCGTTGGCTCTGTCCGGCGACCACAGCAGCATGATTATTACATTGATTTAAAGTATTATAATTGTTAATTCTTGGGATATTTCATTGAAAAAATGTCACAGAAAGTTAAGTCACCCAAGAGAATGCTTTGTCTAAAAGACGACAGATGATTCTTGAAGAATGACTTCAAGAATGACTTTGACAGTCCAAATTGCGGAGAGCCTCATCTCATCTCATTGTTGCAAAAGAGGTTCAAAGGCTAGGAGGAGTGTTGATCGACGCCGCAGAATGCATTTGGGCTTCACGGCAATATTGTTTGCCTTCCATTTTGCTTGCTAGACTTGCGGCGGAGCCAGTGGTGTGTAAACAATATCCCATAGAAAAATAATCACAGACGGACAAGGTATTTTGAGCTTTCCCTCATGATGGCATTAACATAATCAGCAGCCAAACATTAATATCATACTCTATGTAACCAGAACAAATGGTTGTTAAAGGGCAACCTTGATATTGCCAAATGCATCAAATTTGATACAGGCATTTCTGAGCGTTATTGCATCAACCTATGGTAAAAAATAAAATAAAATTCAAAACCCTTTTGTGTACAATATGATACTTGTCTTCTACCCCCTGGTGGATACCTTTTTCACTACAAGTAGGACTCTAAATCCAAGATGGCCTCCTTCAAGTAGTTCCCAACTTGCTGAATCAAGGTAAAGAAAATGGTGATTTTCAAGATTTTTCAGTCAGATTTTCTTTGAAATTTTTGCTAAAACTTCAACCTACGAACTTAAACTATTGAACCAAGTTACAAGTACTTCATTTTTTTTGCATTTTATTATACATTAAAATTTTGCAGAAAATTGGTTTTCAAATTTGATACTCCAGTTAAAAAGCAGAACATTTTTCTTGTACAGTATGCTTTATATTAAAAATGTTTTAATTAATGAATTACACAATTTATAGGTTGAAATTTGATGTTTATACCAAGTAACTGTACTCAAAACATGATAAACCTATATTTCTGTACATTAGATGGCTAAACGGCGCTAACAGTTCTCCTCTGCTTCCTCAATGGCGGTTCTAGTGATATTGAGGAGCTGATGTCTGCAGATGATGAAGTGTTCGATAAGGATTGGACTCCCAACGATAAGGATAGCTCCAGTCGTAGCAATGATGAAGACAAAATGTCTGACCAGGTGCTTGAAGAGGAAGAAGAGGGCCCAACAACATCATAGTTATTAAAAAGGCATGGCAGAAGCATGATGGATGAAAAAGACCTGAAGAAAAGTGGAAGAGATTATGGTCATCGATTACAGAGTCAACCAAAACAATGTGATAGTTGTAAGGTGGTGTGACAACAACCTGGTGTCCTCGTTCGTTGGCATCACTCCGCAAGACCAAGTGAGAGGCTGGGATCCTATGTCATGGGTGGTGTGGATCTTCTGGATATGTTATCTGCCCTGTGCAAATACAGCTTCAAAATGAGAAAATGGTACTTGTATATTTGGTGGCATAGTATCACAGTGGCACTCATCAATTCTTGGTCCCTGTACCAAAGAGACCTAATGTCACTGAATCGAGTGAAAAACAGCTCCTCCGAAGGTTTCAGGTCTCAGTTGGCTTTTAACTGGCAAGTGCAGGAAAGGCAATAGTCAGGGTTGGCAGACCACTCTCTCCTCCAACAATATCCTCGCCACCACACTCCACACCATCACAATCACCACCATCACCACCAAAGAAGAGGTGGCGATCAACCACTGTGCCTCCAGATGTGAGACGAGATAAGGTTGACCACTTCCCAACCTGGGAAAAGCGACAAAGATGTAAGCACTGCACAGGACACTTTTCCCATGTGCGCTGTGGAAAATGCAATGTCTAGTCTCAACCGATGTCATGCTTACACTGTTCATAATAAAAATAAAAAATAAAAAAACTAAGGTAGCAGTTTTGAAAAAAAATGAGACAGCTGGAAACTTCTGTTTTCATATGGGCTACTTTTCATAATAAAAGAAAAAGTAAGTGGTAAAGGTCACAGTTTGAAAAACTAAAGAGGCTTATGTTTTTTTGTTGTGTTATTTGACTTACAGAATGGCATGTAATGCCACCAAGAGGTTTGCTTTAGGTCTTAGTAACTCTCGATCAGTCTATGTAAACAAAAATATGATGCCATAGGTTAGTAGCAAAAGGTAGGATGATGAACAATTTTCAGACAAACGCTTTCACCACAGCAAGACTGGAGAAGCAAGTTTCACATGATAGGTGTCACACTTGTTTCCCTCCATTGCAGAATACTTTCACTTAGTATCAATACTTTGTTTTGCATTGTTTACTATGGTTCCAACGCCAAAGACAGAAAATTGTCAGTTGACTTTGTCGCCCGGCTCCCATTCCGTGTTGCTGTTCTGGCACCGGAAAAACTGTTGAAAAGTGGCTACATAATTGACCAATCAAAGTACAGTAGCTGGATTTGAACTGTACCAGACTAAAGCGACTGGTGCCTGAACAAAACAGAATTGAAACACAGCGTCTTAAGGATTGGCAATTTCGAAACACTGAAAAAAGTAGTAGTGCACTGGTGGATTGGCCAGGATTGAGATCAGTCTCAATTTCCTTAATTTTGGAGGATAGTGGTCAGTTGATCCCTTAAAACAAAACTGATCTTGTCCACCAATATCACATCCCTCCTCAGAGGTCTGAAAACGTCAGACACTCTCCTCATCTGCTGAGATGACTAATAGGCTTTTCATTTTTATTTGGGAGTACTACTTCATGTGCACTGAAAACAAACAATCCGTTTGTATTGTT